>NC_064845.1:21645000-21817500 GCF_024166365.1 Elephas maximus indicus
ATGATTACATCTCTTAGTCCCTTGTTATTATTTTAATGTTGTCTTCTTTTATGTAATAACATCGCCATTATTCTGTGTTGGGCTTTTTTTTTTTTTTTAAATTTTGCTTTTTTTTTTTTTTTTTCTGGATTTCCCTGTCTGGGTTGACTTCTGGTTGCTCTGCCCAGTGTTCTAGTCTTGGGTCGATACCTGATATTGTTGATTTTCTACCAAAGAACTCCCTTCAGTATTTCTTGTAATTTTGGTTTCGTTTTTACGAATTCCCTCAACTTGTGTTTATCTGGAAATGTCTTAATTTCACCTTCATATTTAAGAGACAGTTTTGATGGATATATGATTCTTGGCAGGCATTTTTTTTTCCTTCAATTTTTTTAAATATGTCATCCCATTGCCTTCTTGCCTGCATGGTTTCTGCCAAGTAGTCCAAGCTTATTCTTATTGGCTCTCCCTTGTAGGTGACTTTTCTTTTATCCCTCACTGCTCTTCTAATTGTCTCTTTATCTTTGGTTTTGGCAAGCTTGATTATAATATTTCTTGGTGACTTTTAAGATCTACCTTATGCGGAGTTCAATGAGCATCTTGGATAGATATCTTCTCATCTTTCACAATATCAGGGAAGTTTTCTGCTAACAAATCGTCAACAATTTTCTCTGTATTTCCTGTTATTCCCTCCCTGTTCTGGTACTCTAATCAATTGTAGGTTATTTCTCTTGATATAGTCCCACATGATTCTTAAGGTTTCTTCATTTTTTAAAATTCTTTCATCTGATTTTTCTTCAAATATATTAGTGCCAAGTGATTTATCTTCGAGTTCAGAAATTCTAGCTTCTACTTGCTCAATTCTGCTCCTCTGACTTTCTGTTGAGTTGTCTAATTCTGTAATTTTATTGTTAATCTTCTGAATTTCTGATTGCTGTCTGTGTAGGGATTTTTCTAGCTTATTAAACTTTTCATTATGTTCCTGAATAATCTTTCTGATTTCTTCAGTTGCTTTATCTGTGTGTTCCTTGGCTTGTTCTGCATATTGCCTCATTTCCTTCCTGATGTCTTGAAGAGTTCTGTATATTAAACTTTTGTATTCTGCATCTGGTAATTCCAGGAATGCACTTGCATCTAAAAGATCCCTGGATTCTTCATTTTGAGAGACTGTTCAGGTGAACATGGCCTGTTTCTTTATGTGACTTGATATTGACTGTTGTCTCCGAGCCATCTATAAGTTATTGTATTAGTTTATGCTTGCTTACTGTGTTGTAGCTGCTTGCTTTGTTTTGTTTTGGTATACCCCTATGGGTTGCTTGAGTAAGCTAGCTTGATTATTTTCACCTTTGGAGCTCTGGTGTCCTGTCCCCAGCTGGCTAGAGCTGTTATCAGGTATATCTGTCTAGGAGTCCATTCAGTTTTCCTGTATGAATTCAGCTCAGGTTTCCAGGTAGCTGATACCAAATGTGTGGTACAGGCTCTGTCCTACAGTCTTAGAGGGGCAGGGGTGATTGGCGTATATACCCGTATCTGATTGCAGCAGGGGGTCATGCTCTGGAGAAGGCAGGGGCCTGAGTACCGACCCCCAAGTGTCTCTGAGGAAAACGTGTCTCTGTTCCCTAGAGCGTGCTGCTGGGTGGGCTCTGCAGAGGGACCATGGGCACCCAAAGATTTTGTTGTAAGGACTGGGAGGTACCAGTTATCCCTGGGCCCCTGTCACAGGTGGCTGGGTGACCCAAGTGGAGCTACCAGTCCTTAGGTCCCTGTTGTGGGTAGGTGAGGACCTTGTTTAAAAGGCAAAGCAATGTCAAACATCAAACACCTACCTCTCCACCGCACCACTGAAATGGTTGGAGTTTGCCAGCAAGGGTCTATTCTCCCTAAATAGGCCCACACAGGTCATTGCAGAAGGGAAAAGTGCTCAAGGTTTATGCCTGGACAGGAGTCGCTTCTGTCCTGAGCTCCCCCAGTTTATGGAGCTAGCAAATTATCTTTTTGCCTGAGTTGGAAATTTTTTCCTTCCCCAAGTCTGGGAGGATGGCTCTAGGTGCTCACCAGGGTCTATCTCAGGCCCAGGGATTCAGCGACTGAAGCCAGCTTGGGGTTGGCGGGGGGGAGGGGATGGGCTCCGTAAAATATACTCAAGTACTTAGCTTTTGCCGAGAGCCCCCTTCTGCTCGGTTCCGGAGGTGTCAATAGGCTGTGTGGCTGGCTGCTTCTCCCTGAGGAAACTGTGACCAGCCAGCCACTGCCGCCACCGCTCAGGGAATGGTGCCTGAGGGCTCCCTGTGATTCAGGTCCAGTAACTCCTCTCCACTTCTGAATGGTCTCTTCCTCCCCCCGCCCCTCAGTTTGTTGTCTAAGCTTGCCTTTGATGCTCAGGGCTTCCAGCTGGTCACAAATATTCTCGTTTCACTTGTTTTTTCAGGTCTTTGTTGTAAAGAGGGCTCGACGGAAGTGCCTGTCTATTCCATCAACTTTGTTCCACCTCCCTCTTATATATTTTTCTTGTATTGAGTCATTTTTTGTTCTGATCTCACCCTCTCTTGCCTGGGAGTCCTGAGAGGCAGGGACTATGCCTTATTCATTTTTGCTTTCTTTAAGCACCTAGCACAATGCCATGCATAATGGAATCCTTTCTTTATAATCCCAGTGTTATTTGTTTAACAGTCACCCTGGAATAATGGTTCCCCCCTAATTTGTGGGCTTAATAAAGTGTAGTTGCTGCAGCAGCCAACTTACTTTATCTCTCCCTCACTCACTGTGTTCTAGTCATGCTGCTGCCTATTGAGTCCCCCCAAAATGCCAGGTTTGTACTGGCTTCTGGGACCATAAAAAAATATATATATATATAATAATAATAATTTTTTAATTTTTTTTTTTTTCTGGGACCATGTCCTGTCTGGAATCATTTTTCCTGAGCTCCTCATTCAGGTCTCAGTACCAGAGTCACCATCTCAGAGAGTAATTTCCTGCCCCATCCCCCTGTAAGTTACCCACTTATCCAACATTGGCCCCCATTATAACACCACTGCATGAGATGATCATAGTTTTTACACTTGTTTTGTTTGTCTTTCCCACTACAATAAAAGATCCATGAACACACAGAGCATGTCTGTTATGTTTTCCATTCTATTGTCAATGGCTGGAATAGTGCCTGGCTTGCAGTAGTTGCTCGTTAAATATTCGTGGAATAGCTGAAGTGCCTGCCCCCTCACTCTTCATTGGCAGCCAATGCCCTTGCCAGCCCCCTGTCACCTGCTGCTCCTTCCACTTGGCCTCCTCCACTGTCTCCTCCTTTATCTCTGGCACGCCTTGGCCACTGACCATCACTTAGCCTGGTCATTAAATACCATTTACTGCAATGTCTTTGTGCTATGTTTATCAAAATCAACCAGAAAATTCCTTCTATCTCCCCCATTTTATGACTAAAAATAGAAATTGTAATCTGTAAACAAGAAAGATTTTATTCTCTCAGGGAAGAGAGAAAAATTCTTTAAAATTTTAATGTGATGTTATTGCTAGACGTTACATGATTATAATAATGGGATAGAGTTGAAGGCGTACCGGAAACTTGCCAGTTTATGGGATAAGAGCATGCTAATAATAATTGTTATTATAAGACTTCATTAGCACTGATATTATCTTGGGTTCTATATATAGAAGAAAGAAAAATAAATAGCTCATCATAAGGCGAGGCAAATAAACTAATGTTTAGGAAATAACTATAATCTGATGACATAAGAGAATGGTTTGTGTGTATTATCAGAACAGCTTTTCGTACAATAAGAGACCTTACAGAACTGTTGCCCATAGAAAACCCTATTAAATAACTTATATGCAGAAGAATAAGGGAAAGCATATTTAGACATAATTCACCTCTAATTCCAAACTTTTCCTTCAGTTGCCATTGTAGTCATCTGCCTGTTTTCTCTCCAATCCATTTGCCGTCCTTCCCTGCTCTGCTATGTATCACAAGGGGCTGGACAGTCTATCTCCAAGGCTCCTTTGCTAACTGGCAAGGTAGACTCTGCCAATGGGAAGTTCTGGTATGAAATTGGGTGTGGAAGGAGGGGAAAAAGTCAGTGTATTTCTCTCCCCTGTTTCTTGCTATTGGCCACGTCGCCAGCAATGACTGCATCTTCTTGGTTCCAACTCTCTGGAGGGAAACTCTGGTTACGCCACGTCTTCTGTTTGTCCCTCTAGCCCGAGAGAAGAGAGAGACTTTCTGCTATTGCAGATATCTGGGCTACCTCACCATCTCCTATTTCCCCTTTTGTTCTTTCAACACCTTTGTAATTATTTCCTAATATAAACTTCCCTCTATTAAAAAATCTGGGGTGAGTTCTCTTGTCTCAGCAGATCATGATTGTTACCGTACCCTAGTAGTCATCAGCTTTGGAAATTTTTATTTCAATTTCTGAACCCGTGGTCTTTCATCTGCCTTAAGAAGGAGAAAATCCATTTCCACTGACTTGGACCACATTCTTTTCAAGCGCTCAGAGCCGTGCTTAATCTCTGCTGAAAAAAGTAATTGAAGTTTAAGAATGATGGATAATTCCTACATAATAATAATAAAACCATGATTTAAATATAATAATGGGAAACTTCGTTTTTAAAAGACCCATTTACGTATCTAATTAATAAAGGAACAGGGAAGGGTAACGGAAGGCTTTTCAGTACAAAGTGATTCAACCCAGAGCACAAACAAAAATAGCTTTCCTAGAAACCAAGAATGTTTGCCTATTCAAAGAGCATGGACATCTCAAAACTCATTTTACTGATCCATGAGAATAGGCTAAATTCAAAGTCAAATGACAGACAACAAAACATTTTTAGAGAGTTATGTAACTCCAAACAATACGCAGGGAAGATAAGCAAGAAGGGACTCAAAAAGCTGCACTAATGACAAAAACCAGAAGAGTTCCTCACAATACGGAGTAGCAGGGCTGTGTGTTCTGATAGTGGACACAAGCTACAATGGCAGAGAGGAGGGACAATATCGTTAAAAAACTGGAAAGAACCTAGGCAACTCATTCTTTTAAAGTCTAATATGTCCAGACTGAATAGCATAAAACACAGACCTGCATCCCTTTCACGAAGATATGGTCACCTGGGGAGTTTTGACATAACGTAACCATGGTATTCTCTGCTTCTCAGGCTATGCTATGTCTAGACATGACCAGAATGAATATGCCTCAAACTGAAGTTGATATAAGAAGAGTTTAACCTGGGAAACTCAGCTCTGCATATTTATTCTTCTCCTTTTAGCCCTCCCACTCTTTCAAGTCTTCCTTTTCTTCTCTGGCTTCTGCAGTATAACGCCTGAGATTCATGGTAACACTTTCTTTTAAGTGACTTCTTTTCTCCTCTCATACCTTTCCATGTCCTCATGGTCTAAACACTTGTCATTAATAGTGGATCCATCACAAATATGTCTTGAGGAATATGTGCTTGTTAACAGTTCAAAATATCAACTGTTTTGAGGAGAGACTTTAAAGGTATGAAGTATTAAAAAACAAAAAAACACTGATTTTATTTCTAGCTTCAACATTTACTTGTGTGGTATTAGACAAATAACTATTATGTGCCTCAATTTATTTTGCTATTATTAAAAGAAGAATAATACTGATGCTATTGTACTGGTCAGGTTTCTTAGTTGCAAATAACAGAATCTACTCTGGCTATTTTAAGGTGAAATGAAATTTATTAAAGGATATTAAGCATTTCATGGAATCATTAGGAGCACTGAAGTAAGAGGCTCAATTCTAAAGCTTTAGGAACAACGAGCAATGCCCTAAGCCATGATGAAGATCTGGAGGAGGAAGCCACCACTGACTACAGCTGCCTCCTGAATCCCTGTTCACAGGAAGTCTACTGCATTCAACACTGCCATCCATCTCTGCTGCTAGCAAAATGAAAACCCCTCTTACCTCTCAGATACTCACTTCTGAATGAAGTCTTACACGGCATGGATGGGTCAGTTAGGTTGACTTTATGACACAGCTCCACAAAATTTGTTTTTTTTTTCTCCACCTAGTTGCAAGGGAGCCTGGGCCAAGTGAATG
This sequence comes from Elephas maximus indicus, assembly GCF_024166365.1. Lineage (NCBI taxonomy): Eukaryota > Metazoa > Chordata > Mammalia > Proboscidea > Elephantidae > Elephas > Elephas maximus. The sequence goes on from NC_064845.1 coordinate 21,651,048, forward strand.
TTTGTGGGTATCTTAAAAAAGGAAGTATCAAAACAACTAATGTTCACTGAAGGTACTTACCTCACAGCCTTGGGGGTGCAGTGGTTAAGAGCTCAGGCTGCTAGCCAAAAGGTCAGCAGTTCAAATTCACCAGCTGCTCTTTGGAAACCCTATGGGGCCGTTTTACTCTGTGCTCTAGAGTCACTATGAATCAGAATCGATTTGATGGTGACGGGTTTAGTTTGGAATGCTTAGTAGGTGCTAAAAATTTTTAGTAGCTGTCTGAGCCTGGGTTGTCCAGAGGAGCATAATCTGCAGGTTAGGCGGCAGGCTGAAGTCTTCTGTGATGGGAAGAGAGCAGGGTCAAGAGAGAGTAAGCTTTTCCAGAACATCCATTTATATTTTGGAGGCAGGCCATATCCCCAAGGAAACTCCTCTTTCGACTGATTGGCTGCTCAGATCACATCATGGAAGGCAATTATATTACATTGTGAAGAGCAACCAGTACAGTGTCTGCCAAAGCACTGAGAATCACAGCCCAGCCAAGTCGACACATAATATTAACTGTAATAATAGGTGCTCAGCCAATGATACACTCCAAAAAAAGGATAGGTTTTATTAATAGTTGTCATATGAAGCAGCTGGGTATGACCTGGATAACCAAACTGAGTACTAACTAATGGTTTGTCTAAGGAACTTGGTCAACCCCTAAGAGCTGTCATTGACTAACACATTATTTGCTTCAATGTGATCAAGAGCCAGGATTTGACCAGTGAAGATGGAGACCACAAGCCTAGACAAGGACTTGGAGAGCAGGTGCAGGGACTGCCAATTCATATGACTAGATAAAGGGAGCCCTGAGAAATAGAAGTTTGATCATCTCTGAAGGAACACACATGAGAGAAATTATGAGAGATCTGCTCATAAATAAATCTCAATTTATCAAAGAATTCTTTGTCTTTCGTGACTCTGTTCTGTCTACTTACTTCTAGATGAAAGGTGTTTGTGTTTGTTCTTTGAAAGGTACTTATGTAAAGAGGATATTGGTTTTTAATGGCATTTGTTGGAATATAAAATATAAAGTGTGTAACTAAAGAAACTTAGAAGCCTTATACTACTTTTCCTACCTTGTGCAAACTCTATTTAGAATTATACACCATTGTCTAATAGGGAAAATGTTATTTTTCCACCATAAAATGAGGCAAGTGATGGTTTGCAGGAAAGCTTGGTTGTTGCACAACCGTCCATTTTCCTTAGCTCCTAGAAAAAGTGCTTATATCCTGCTTCCCTTTAGCATGTGAGGCACCTTCAGTTTAAAATGCAGATGTTCTTGGTTACAGTTGCTATGTGAAATGTTATGAGATAGAAATTACTGTCATAATTAATAATAGGTAAAGGTTTTACCTTTGATGTGCTGCATTCTACATTTAATTGAGTCTTTTTGATTGTATTTATTGTACATCTCTATCATCCCACTGGTTTTCTGGCTGTTTGTGTGTTTAGCTTGATGTCTGTTTCTATTTAGTCAAGGCTGTTAATGTCTTTCAGACTTATTTTCAACTGCTCTGTAAATCCATATGGTTTAAGTTTAAAGGGATATTTACACCATTACACTTTTGAATATTAAAACCCACTTATGTCTGTCTTCATTTTGCTGTTCTGAAAGACATGCTGTGATTTATTGAGTAGGTGTATATAATTTTGTACTCACGGTAGCCAAAATAAAGAACAAAGACCATCCGGAAACTAGGGTCTACCAAAGCTAAAAATTTTAGTAAAATAAAAATCCCAAATACGTGTTAAAAAAAAAAAAAAAAAAGAACCATTGCTATTGAGTCAATTCTGACTCACAGTGACCCTATAGAACAGAGTAGAACTGCCCCACGGGGTTTCCAAGGAGTGGCTGGTGGATACAAACCACTGACTTTTTGGTTAGCAGCAGAGCTCTTAACCACTACACCGACAGGGCTCCAATACTTAAAAAGTTGTTACAATTTATAAAACCATTTACATACACTAGTGAGCCATTTAATGTAACAGTGATTGGAATAGACACTGGACTTGTCCAGACCTTCTTCCCCTTTCCTCTGGAAATAGCATCCTAATTTTGCTTTGGGAAATACCTCCTCCCCAACTGACTATGCTATTGGTGAGATTGTTAATCAAAGTGACGTGACGTCTCCAGGCAAATGGGTGGGCACACGATTAAGGAGATATTAGCCACCTTCTTCCTGGAATGTGAATGTTGAGTAAATTTCTCAAAGACCAAAAATAGCTGCAGGTCATTCATTCTGACCACGTACTACTGAAGAGATTATCTAGTAATTTCTGCTACCTAGCTATCAAGAACTTTTGTGGTTCTAGTACTTTCCAATGCTTGCTTTTTAACTTTTCCTTCAATTCTACGGTCGATTAATCTCTATTTAGTAAGACTACACATTTTTATTCTGAGGATCTTTTTCTTGCAACCAAAGGACGCTGACATAAAAATTGGAACATGGAATGAGGGGCAGCTTAAGGAAAATGGGGGAATAACTGGAATTGTTAATTAGGCAGAAGCACTGAGAAACAGTCGCAGAAAAAATTAATCAAATTATTGCCTCTGGATACCAGGCATTATATTGCCCATTGCGGGGGTGGGGGTGGGGGGGAATTTGGAGTACGTGTTTCCACAGAACAGTTTAAGAGGCATGAGAAGTTCTGGGGATGAGGTGAAGTTAGCATCAGCCATCTTTAAGGGGAAGGGATGACAAATTGGAATACTTCAATTCTTGCCTCAGGGCTTCAAATGAATTCAGAGACTGTCCTGACTGTGCTGAAAGAATCTCTTGCCTCATGAAACAAAACCAAAATAAAAAAAAAAACATTGCCATTCCAACTCACGGTGGCCCCATGTGTTACAGAGTAAGCACTTTGCTCCACAGGGTTTTCTTGGCTGTAATCTTCACTAAAACAGGTCGACAGCCTTTTTTTTTCCCCCCACATTGCTACTGGATGGGTTTGAACACCAGCTTTTAGGCTAGTACTAAAGCACAAACCTTTTGTGCCACCCAGAGACTCTTCTCCCCCAACCTAAGGACCCAAAATTTGAAGGGCCAAGATCACCAAAAAATAAAGCTCAGAGTAAGATTCCCAAGGTTGCTGAATTATACAACAAAAGGTACTGATCTGATTCCTGGCAATAGGAATGGTGACACCTGGGGAGAACTCAGAATGCTTGAAATACCCTGAACCTGCCAGCACCTTCTGAAAAATTCCCATGAAATACGCTTACTTCATAAAATACTTCCTCCATTGCCTTGCAGAAGGAGGCTAATAATAGCTATCCGCTTCATTGTTACAGGTCAGTATCCAGAATCTGATCTTAATATGACTGGGATGATAAACTCTTAGTCAACGCAAAGAAAAGAATTGCAGAAATTTGCTAATATATATCATAGAAATATGACTTATTTAGGGCAATGGACTTTGAGAGTACTTGACCAAAAAAAGGATGGATTGGTTTGAATTATTAATGTTAACGTACCATTTGAATGTTTGCCCTCAGCTGTGGGGACCATGGTCTCAGAGAACATCTAGTTCAATTGGCATAACATAGTTTATAAAGAAAATGTTGTACATTCCACTTTGGTGAGTAGCATCTGGGGTCTTAAAAGCCTGTGAGTGGACACCTAAGATACTCCACTGGTCTCATCCCTTTGGGAGCAAGGGAGAATGAAGAAAACTAAAGACACAAGGGAAAGATTAGTCCAAAAGACTAATGGACCACAACTACCATGGCCTCCACCAGACTGAGTCCAGTACAACTAGTTGGTGCCCGGCTACCACCACTGACTACTCTGACAGGGTTCACAATAGAGGTCCTGGACAGAGCTGGAGAAAAATGTAGAACAAAGTTCTAACTCACAAAAAAAGACCAGACTTACTGGCCTGACAGAGACTGGAGAAACCCTGAGTGTACGGCCCTGGACCCCCTTTAGGTCAATAATGAAGTCACTCCTGAGGTTCACCCTTTAGCCAAAGATTAGACAGGCCTATAAAACAAAATGAGACTAAAGGGGCACACCAGCCCAGGGACAAGGACTAGAAGGCAGGAGGAGACAGGAAAGCTGGTAATAGGGAACCCAAGGTTGAGAAGGGAGAGTGCTGACACGTTGTGGGGTTGGAAAAAAAAAAAAAAAGAATATCTACCGTCAATGTATTAGCTAAGACAGTTGCCTGTGGTTCTAAAAACTTTCTAGGCTGGATAATGCGAATGTGGATCTAATGCTTTCCTCACTGCATTAATTTGAAAGACCAGAAATCCTATGGCATAATGGAGAACTGTGGTTTTCGAAGGGTGGTTCCTGGGCCAGCAAATTCAATCTCACCTGGGAACTTGTTAGAAATGGAGACTCCTGCATTACACCCTAGACCTGCTCAGTCAGAAATGTTTTGGGGAGGGACGCAGGAATCTGTGTTTTAGCAAGCCTTCCAGGTGATTCTGATGCATGTTCAAGTTTGAGACCCACAAATGTAGAGGGACAAATTAAAAGACTGGGAGACTGAGATGCTGGTTTGTTTCTATTAGGTACCACTTACTCCCTTCTAGAGGGCCCAGAAGATTATCTCCTTCAGGACCATAGAAAGGACTCTCATGGCTATTCTCTCTAAGATGGGAACACATGTGGAAAGCACTATAATAGACTTTAGTGGCCGTAATCTCAAGTGTCAGAGAGACCAGATGTAAAGGACGGTATGACAGTCATAATAGGCATCAAAGTAGGTGAGATAACCAAATTTTTGAGGCTACTCTGACTCACAGATACCTCTGGTTGTGTTTAATTAAGCATGGGCTTGCAAGGATTAAAATTAATAAGAAATTTCCTCAATTCTTTCTTCATTCACTTAATAAACAAACAAACCTCTCCAGATCTGGTGAATAAAGGTCCAACCTGAGTCATCACATTAGAGGCCCACAACCCCTCATTAGATGCCAGACCTGGTTTATAGACTCAGGATTCCAAGAATCAAAGAAAAGTAGAACCCCTGAAAGAGCAAACGTACTGCTACATTAGTGGTGCTTATTATATTCCTTCTATTGCAGCTCTACACAAAAATGACCTGCAAACATGTATCGAGGTAACTGTGCACTGGGGAAAGGAACAATTCAGGGAAAGTTTGATTCTAATCCACCTTTTTTTTTTTTATGGCAGATCCAATAAGATCTTGAATAGATCCAAGAATGATTTACCTGGACTTTTAATATACAAGTAGAATAGATGTCTCACAACTCGGAATTTCTTCTAGAACTGATGCTGTTCCCCCTTCATATCAAAGTAGCAAATCGAAAGCAAATGAGCATCTCTGAAGGAAGTGTAGCAATCTGAGGGTCTGTAAAAGGCTAGATAGATGAAGGAAGAGTGTACCATTCACTTACCATCCACTAAAACTAAATGTTGGATTAGAGTGTTGATGCTGAATGAGGTCCATCCTCACATATTTTGGCATTAGCATAGTGGTCAAGAGCATGGACCCTGGCACCAGACTGCCTGGGATTGATCCTGGCTCTGCCACTTGCTAGCTTTGTGACCATAAAAACCCAAAAAGCAAACCCTCTGCCGTCAAGTCGATTCTGACTCATAGCGACTCTATAGGACAGAGTAGAACTGCCCCATAGAGTTTCCAAGGAGCATCTGGCAGATTTGAACTGCTGACCTCTTGGTTAGTAGCCATAGCACTTAACCACTATGCCATCAGGGTTTCCTTTGTGACCATAGGTGTCACTTAATTTCTCTGTGTCTAAATGTTCCCCTGTGTAAAATGGGCATGATAATAATAATACTTAATGAATAGGATTCTTAAGAGGACTGAATAAGTTAACATTTGCAAAGCACTTATATCAGTATCTAGCACAGAGTAAATGCTATATATATAAAATCAGAGAAATTAAAAATCTATACCTAGTTAACTTTTGTTATTCATACTCAAAAGCTTTATTTGGCCTGTAGGCCATTGTGTCAAGGGTTTAAGTTGGTTCAAATCAAGTATATTTGTTTGTTTTTTCTTTTAACTGTACTTTAGATGAAGGTTTATAGAAGAAACAAGCTTCTCATTAAACAATTAGTACACATATTGTTTTGTGGCATTGGTTGCCAATTCCACAACGTGTCAATATTCTCGCCTTCTTGGCCTTGGTTTCCCTATTACCACTTTCTTGTCCCCTCCTGCCTACTCATCCTTTCCCTCTGGGCTGGTGTGCTCATTTAGTCTAGTTTTGTTTTATGGGCGAACCTCAGGAGTGACTTCATTACTGAGTTAAAAGGGTGTCCAGGAGCCATGCTGTCAGGGTTTCTTCAGTCTCTGTCAGACCAGTAAGTCTGGTTTTTTTTTTTTTTTTTTAATGTGAGTTAGAATTTTGCTCTACATTTTCCTCCAGCTTTATCTGGGACCTGCTGTTGTGATCCCTGTCAGAACAGTTGGTGGTTGTAGCCAGTTGCCATCTAGTTGTGCTGGACTCAGTCTGGTGGAGGCTGTAGTACTTGTGGTCCATCAATCATTTGGACTAGTCTTTCCCTTGTATCTTTTGTTTTCTTCATTCTCCCTTGCTCCAGGTGGGGTGAGACCAGTGGAGTATCCACCAGATGGCCACTCACAAGTGTTTAACACCCCAGATGCTACTCACCAAAGTAGAATGTAAAACATTTTCTTTATAATCTGTGTTATGCCCTGTCATGGATTGAATTATGTCCCCCAAAAATGAGTGTATCAACTTGGTTAGGCCATGGTTGCCAGTATTCTGTGGTGGTCCTCCATTTTGTGATTGTAATTTAATGTTAGAAGGATTAGGGTGGGATTGTAACACCCTCACCAGGTCACATCCCTGATTCAGTGTAAAGGGAATTTCCCTGGGGTGTGGCCTGTACCACCTTTTATCTCTCGAGAGATAAAAAGAAAGGGAAGCAAGCAGAGAGTTGGGGACCTCATACCACCAAGAACTCAGCACTGGGAGCAGAGTGCATCCTTTGGACCTGAGGTTCCTGTGCTGAGATGCTCTCAGACCAAGGGAAGACTGATGACAAGGACCTTCCTCCAGAGCTGACAGAGAAAGCCTTCCCCTGGAGCTGACACCCTGAATATGGACTTGTAACCTACTAGACTGTGAGAGAATAAACTTCTCTTTGTTAAAGCCATCCATTTGTGGTGCTTCTGTTATAGCAGCACTAGATGACTAAGACATGCCCATTGAGCTAGATGTACCCCAAGACCATGGTCCCTACAACCCTTAGCCCAGTAATATGGTCCCTCAAGGAGTATGGATGTGTCTATGGAACTTTAATGACCTTACCTTGGTTAAGTTTTCCTGGTTTCCCCAGTATTGTGTACTGTCTTACCCTTCATCAAAGTTACCACTTATCTATTGCCTATTTAGTGTTTTTCCATCCACACACCTCCCCTCCCTTGTAACCATCAAAGATTATTTCTTTTTGTGTGTAAACATTTTCATGAGCTTTTATAGTAGCGGTCTCATACAATGTTTGTCCTTTTGTCATTGACTTACTTTACTCAGCATAATGCCCCCCAGATTCACCCATGCTGTGAGATGCTTCGAAGATTCATCATTGTTCTTCATCCTTGTGTAATACTCCATTGTGTGTATGTACCATAGTTTATCAATTCATCTGTTGGTGGGCACTGAGGTTGTTTATACCTTTTTGCTACTGTGAATAAGGCTGCAATGAACATGGGTGTGCATATGTGTATTTGTGTGACAGCTATATTCCTAGGAGTAGAATTGCTGGATCATATGGTAATTCTAGCTTTTTTAAGGAAACACCATGTCATTTCCCAAAATGGATGTACCATTTTGCATTCCCACCAGCAGTGCATAAGAGTCCCAGTCTCCCAACAGCTTCTCCAACATTTGTTATTTTTTGGTTTTTTGATTTGTGCCAGTAATGTTGGGGTGAGATGGTATCTCATTGTGGTTTTGTTTTGCGTTTCTTTAATGGCTAGTGATCACGATTATTTCCTCATGTGTCTATGAGCAACTTGTTCATTTCCTTTACCAATTTTTTAATTGGATTGTTTGTCTTTTTTTTTTTTTTTGTAGAGGTGTTGGATTTTCTTGTAGATTTTAGAGATTAGACCTTTGTCTGATTTGCCATAGCCAAAAATGTTTTCCCAGTCTGTAGATTCTCTTTTTACTCTTTGGTGAAGTCTTCTGATTAGCATAAATGTTTAATTTTTAGAAGATCCCAGTTATCTAGCTTATCTTCTGGAGTCTGTGTGTTGTTAGTTATGATTTGTATTCTGTTAATGCCGTGTTTCAGGGCCTTTAGCATTGATCCTATTTTTTCTTCTATGATCTTGATAGTTTTTGGTTTTATATTTAGGTCTTTGATCCATTTTAAATTAGTTTTTGTGTATGGTGTGAGGTGTAGGTCCTGTTTCATCTTTCTGCAGATGGACACTCAGTTTTGCCAGCACCATTAAGTCAAATATATTTGATATGTTTATCTGGACAATGGATGGCCTGTACAGTGCATTTCGAAGTAAACTTTAATGCTATAGATAGGTCTGTGTTCTTCATTTTGCCAAAGATCTTACCACTCTGTATTGCCCTACGTCTAACTTCTGGCTTGCTTTATTCATTACAGACCTGTTTTCCCTGCGATCGAGACTGTGAATATTAATTGATAATTGGATCAGAAAAAGAGAAACAATTTTATAAAAATGTCATACTCAAACCTATAACATATTCCACATGCCTAGAAACTGCCATGTGTCTATGTGTGAATGCCATAGAGAATACTAGGGTTTGAATTTTAATTTAAAAACAAACCAACAAAACACAAGCTTTGGAGTCAGATTTGTTTGGGGTCAGATTCTTGCTGTATTACTCACAGATTTTGAGTCTAAGCTCAGCTTGTTTCATCATCTATAAAATGAGTTTGGTCACATAGAATTGATCTGGCAATTACATAGAATCAAATGTGAAGCGGCCAGTATAGTTCCTGGAACATAGTTCCTGGAACATAGTAGGCTCTCAAAAAATGGTAGCTGAGGAGCAGTAGCTGTACTAAGACTCTTAGTAGTAATATTGCTGTTGTTGTTAGGTGCCATCCAGTAGGTTCCGACACATAGCGACCCTGTGTACAACAGAATGAACATGGCCAGGTCCTGTGCCATCCTTACAATTGTTCGTATGCTTGAACCCATTGTTGCAGCCACTGTGTGGCTGTTATTCTTAAGTTATTTATATCAATTTGGGCAAGGATGTTCTTTAGTCATGTATTCAGCTTTTCTTTTATAACATTTATTGCTCGCATAAACTTATTCATCTTTTTTACTGATTGCATGTTTAATTTGACATTGTTTTCTAGGAAAGCAAAGCCTTCGTGCTTATGTGTCCTTACACCATAGGCTCTTGCCTGCTCTTGGCACAGATTGACCCTGCCTTTATCCAGCGACACTAGTGTATCATTTGAAAATTAATCCCATGTATTTTTTATATTCAACCACAGCTTCTGTATGCTCTTCGCATTCAGATTTCATGTATCCTTGGGTTGTGTTTGCATTATTTGCTCACCCCTAGAGGAGAAAGCCAAAGAAAGATTAATTCATAAAAAATGAATGGTTGTTGAAACTCTTCAAAGCCTTGATTTACTGCATAATTAGTAGACAACACTAGGAAACAGAATATCTTTCTCTCTGTGAATTAAGTAAATTGATTAATTCATTAATTACGTATGATAACTCCATAGATAGCAAAACCATAATTGTATCACTGGTTAACAAAACACAGCAAAAGAATTAAGCATGTTTTCAACATGGTCAAAAATTTAATTTACAATATTGGGCTCCTCTCTTAGAATCCTAATTAAAGATCTCAGGAAAGCCAAATGCAGTCCAAACACATGTCTGGAAGGCAGGTTGTATTACCTATAATGCAAACCACAATAAGCATGAATCCTTCCCCCCCCCAGAATTTTATCTCAAAGAAAAATCACTCATTCATTCATTAAATAAATATTGCAAAGCATCTTCCATATTTCAGGCACTTTTTAGGCATTGGAGATACCGCAGATAAATTAGACAAAGATTCCTGTCCTTGTGGAACATACATTCAAGAACTGTTCTGTTCATTACAGTAGCCACATATGGCTATGTACAGATTATTCAGTTCCCCCATCACATTAACCACATTTCAAATGACCAATTACCATATGTAATTACCATATTGGACAGTTGTAGAAGAAGATTTTCAACACCACAGAAAGTTCTCTTAGTACTTATTCTAGAGAGTAGAGACAGAAAACAATGAAAAATTAAATACGGAACGTACTTAGAGGTTCTGATTAAAAAAAACTCTGAGGGAAATAAACAGGGGAATATACTAGAGGCCATTTTGGGACTGGGACAGCCACGTTCTACAATGTGGTCTGGACAGACATCTCTGATGAGAACAGCCTTAAAGAATTCAGCTGTGTGAAAAGGTGTCAAAGCAGGGGGATTAGCCATGTGTGTAGGTCCTAAGTTGTGAATGAACTAGGTGCCTGTGAGGAAAATAAAAGAAGTCAGTTGAACTGAAGCATTGTGAGAGAGGAGGTAAAGGTCACAAAATGGGGTAGGGGAGGAAACCACAATAAGGAGTAGAATTTTATACTAAGTTTCATGGGAAGTCACTGAGACATTCGCCCTCAAGTTGACGCTCACTTAGGGTGACCCCTTATGTGTCAGAGTTGAACTGTATTCTGTAAGGTTTTCAAACGTTAATTTTCTTTAGAGGAGCCTCTGAATGGACTCAAACTTCCAGCCTTTCAGTTAGCAGTTAAGTGCATTAATCATTTGTACCACCCAAGGGCTCTGGGAAGTCACTTAAAAAATTTAAAAGAAGTGACATGTTCTGATTAATGTTTTTAAAATACAGGCTGCTGGGTGGAGAATAGATTGAATTGGGGCAAGAGTGGCAGGTGAGATGCCTGTTCAAAGGAAAGATATTGAAGTAAAGAAAACTAGAATTGTGACAATGGAATTGGTAATTAGGATGAAATTGAAATACAATTTGGAGGTAGACATGACTAGGCTTGCTATTATTGGGGTTGAGAAAAAATGGAAGAATCAATGATGACTCCTGAATTTCTGCACTGAGCAGCTGATGGGGATGGTGGTACCATCTACTGAGACTGGGAAGATTACTAAAGGGTTACTTTGAGATAAATATATAAGATTTTTATTTTGGCCATGTTAAGTTTAAAATGCCAGTTAGATCCCTGAATTGAGATATTGAGTAGGCAGTTGGGTAAAAAAATCTGGAGCCTATAGAAAAATTAAGGTCAGATATATGAATTTGAGGGTGATGGTCAAATAGGTGGCATTTAATGCCATAAGACTGGATGAAATCATCAAAGATGAATAGGTAGAGAGAAAATAAAAGAGGGCCTGGGACCAATCCCTGGGACGTTCCAACATTTAAAAGTGGGATAGCAGGAGAGGAGGTAGCAGAGGGGACTGAGAAGGAGCAGTCAGGGAGAAAGGAGGAAAAGCAAGACAGTGTGGCAGCATGGAAGCAAATTAAGGAGTAGAAAAGCTGTTGAGCAGTAAAGTAGGATGTGAGCAGGTAGAATTCCCTGGGAGCTACCTACAGGAGGTCACTGTGGAACTTGTCAAAATAGTTGCATTTGAATCGTGGGGGCATAACCAGAATGGAATTGGTAGAATCATAAATGAGAACTGAAGCAATGCAGTTGATGGAGTGCAGAATCTTCTCCGAAATGGGGCAGAGACTGCAATGGGAAATTGTCTCAAGAGAGGACCTCTTTTGGAATGGGAGGAAGTGGAGCATGCTTGCATGCCTTGGAAGCTGATGTGGGAGAGATGAAAAAAGTGATGGAGCTATTAAAGAGATCCAAATTTTGGAATAGGCACATTTATGGATCTCGTCCCGTAGGTTGGCAAGGTAGCTATCTTCTGAATTTGTTGGCATAGACGAGTGAACACTTCCAGCCATGCATCTATTTGTTCTAACATCTCAGTTGGTATTCTATCAATTCCTGGAGCCTTGTTTTTCACCAATACCTTCAGTGCAGCTTAGTCATCTTCCTTTACTACCACCAGTTTGATCATACGCTACCTCCTAAATGATTGAACGTCAACCAATTCTTTTTGATACTGTGATTCTGTATATTCTTTTCATCTTCTTTTCATCTTTCCAGCATCGTTCAATATTTTGCCCATAGAATACTTCAATATTGCAACTCCGCACTTGAATTTCTTCAGTTCTTTCAGCTTGAGAAATGCTGAACTTGTTCTTTCCTTTTGGTTTTCTAACTCCAGATTTTTATACATTTCATTATAATACTTTACTCTGTCTTCCTGAGCTGCCCTTTGAAATCATCTCTTCAGTTCTTTTACTTTATCATTTCTTACATTTGCTTTAGCTACTCTTTGTTCAAGAGCAAGTTTCAGAGTCTCTTCTGACATTCATTTGGTCTTTTCTTTTTAATGACCTTTTGCTTTCTTTATGTATGATGTCCTTGGTGTCATCCCACTTCTAGCCTGGTCTTCGGTTGTTAGTGTTCAATGTTTCAAATCTATTCTTGAGATGGTCTCAAAATTCAGGTAGGATATACTCAAGGTTGTACTTTGGCTCTTGTGGGCTTGTTTTAATTTTCTTCAGCTTCAACTTGAACTTGCATATGAGCAAATGATGCTCTGTTCCATAGTCGGCCCCTGGCTGTGTTCTGACTGACACTATTGAGCTTCTCTGTTGCCTCTTTCCACGGATGTAGTCAGTTCGATTCCTGTGTATTCCATCTTGTGAGACCCACGTGTGTAGTTGCCATTTGTGTTGTTGAAAAAAGGTATTTTCAATGGCTTCATCTCGGTTACTTTGCACATATTATCAGAAAGGACCAATCCCTGGAGAAGGACATCATGCTTGGTAGAGAGTCAGGGAGAAAGAGGAAGGCCCTCAATAAGATGGATTCACACAGTGGCTGCAGCGATGAGTTCAAACATAGCAACAATTGTGAGGATAATGTAGGACCAGGCAGTGTTTCATTCTGTTGTACGTAGGGTCACTATGAGTTGGAACTGACTCAAAGGCACCTAAGAACAACAGGAGAAGACTTTAAGAAGGTAACACAAGAGGAACACAGAGCATAAACAGGGGAGTTTGTTTTAGTAGGAGGAAAAGCAGAAAATATGGGTAGAGATACAGACAAATTTGTAGATTAAGTGGCTGAGTGTATTTTTCATCACACTGGTCTGTGAGAAAAAAACAAAACAAAATATTTGAATCCTCTGGTGTCATTATCTGAAGACTATACAGGACAGGGCTTTGATGGTAGACTTGCTATCAAAACCTGGCTCCATCAGTTCTGAGCTAGGTGACTTTGAGCAAGTTGTTTAAATTCTCTGAGCCTCTGCCTCTTTATCTGTAAAATGGCAATTACCACACACTTTGCCTATTAAGGTCCTGGATAATATATACACAGCATATATACATACGAAGTATTTTTTAAAAACAAGCCAAGGAAACATAAAAGCAGCAATCAGAGATTGCAATCAGAGAGAAGAACAAGAGGGGCATAGTAGCGTGAATGCCAAGGGAGGAGAGAATTACAAGAATTAGAAGTGGGCCACAGACTCACAGGATACAGAAAGATGAAAGGAGATAAGAACTGAGAGAAGGTCACTGGATTTGCTCATGAAAAAGCCACTGGTGATTTTCAACCTTCAACATTGTGCTTTCTATGAAATGGTAAGCCCCCAAATCAGAATGAATCAGATATAAGGGAGCACACAGGAAACAAAGGCAGGTGTTGTGTAGTAATTTTTCCTGAGTTTCAGCTATTAAGTAAGGAGAAATAAATACTAGTAATACAAAAGTAGAGTTGGAGCAAGAGCAGGCCCTTTTAGCATGAGGGAAATAGAGTTATGTTGCAGGCAGATGGGAAAGAATTATGCCGTGGGAGAGAAGATACAGGAAAGAGTACCTGAGCAAATGAGCAAAATACAACCACGCCTAGGTGGAGCTGGAATTTTGGGAATAACAGAGAAATTTCTGTGTTTATAAACAGGAGGAGAGGAGGGAATGGAAGCTGAAAAAACCGGTCGGTGGGTGGTGTGACTCCTAAGAAAAGAAGAAGCAGAGGAGTGAATGTCAACCGTGAATCAGAGTTACTAGGAAATCTGAGAAATTGAGAAATGGAACCAGCATGTTTGATAACATCAGACTTGAGCAGACCAAGAAGTCTTCAAAATTATGATGTACCTATCTAGAAGATGGATTTTTCCAATGGCCTAATGGCGGTTGTCCTTCTTGGCTTCCAAGAAACAGAAATGCCAACTTACCGTTCTTTGGATATCTTTTTTCCCGTTATATAGTCTCCAAACATGACACAGTATGCCGGATCAGATTTCTCCTTCCTAGACTACAAATGAATCTGTGATCCATTTTTCTGCGATGTCTCCCAAGTTCCTCTAATTGAGATTTCTTTAGGTATTCACAAACCGTGAGTCACAAACTTGTAGATATTCCTGTAGTCACTAATCCAATCTACAGGGTGTGGAATTTGTTCACTTAATTCTTAGCAGAAGACCTTAGCTCCCTTATATATGGGTTCTTGGGTAGCACTTCAATGTTGCCTCCAGGAAGACCAGAAACGGGATGTAGCTAAAACTCAGCCAATTCAGACCAATTAACAGGTGTTTATGCTGGAATCAGCTGCCCATCAGAGTCAGAGTCAGTTTATCTCTCTCTCTTTCTCTACTGTTTGGATCCACAGAAGGCCTGAGCTGTAGAATGGAAATTATCATAAGTCAAGTTACCTCCATCACAGCCTCCAAGACCATACACCACTTCATTAATCAGCTGGCACTGCCCAAACCTCCAGGTTGTAAAAAGAGTCTATTTATGAAATATCTGGCTATGGTGTATAATAAACAATGCCAGAGTGAACTAAAAACAGACTAATTTAATAAGCAATTCCCTTCTCCTACACTGTTTAAATTTACATAATCAACTGGCTATAATATTTAGCATACTTTTAATGTTTCTCATCTGTTTACACCACAATTCTATGCTTTAGACTTCTCCATTCACCAAAATATTGATTGGCCTACAAAGGGTACAAAACAGCAAACATGCCATTGGTAATCGTTACATGAATGTGGAGGATCTATCATATTTTTCTTGTTAATTACAAACCCAATTTTTGATTAAAATATATGAGATGACAAAAATCTCAACAAACTCTTTGAAGTTATTACTAGCAGATAAAGTATTCTACCAAAGTATTAATACTAATATTAAAAAACCTAGTGCTGTTGAGTTTCCAAGGAGCGCCTGGTGGATTCGAACTGCCGACCCTTTGGTTAGCAGCCGTAGGACTTAACCACTACACCACCAGGGTTTCCAGTATTAATATTAGCATCATTAAAACGGTTTTATCATGTGCACTTTTATCTCCAGATTGGAAACAATAGCAGCCCGAAGGAGAGAAAAGCCCTTGAGTATTGTGGTATGAAAACCGTCAGCCGTTTTAGAGCCGCATAAAGTCTTCTTGTGGCTTCACAACTAAAAGGGGGGGGGGGACATTCTCGAAGCCACGGCTCTAAGACGTAATAGAGTAAATGAGTCTATTTTTCATCACCCTGGGCTCTGAGAAGAAAACATCTCAGAGTTATCTTGATAAGGAAAGAGCTCAGATATTAAAATGCATTAACTTTACTTTAATTGATTTAAACAGATCCAGAGCTTTCGAAAATGCACATAATGTTATTTCTGCATTAATGGACAAAATAGATCTGCTTTAGATTGCAACGCTACATCTCTGTACCTCTGTCTTGTATGAAGAGAAAAACCTTTTCATTTCTCAGTCTCTCTTAAAAAAGAAGAAGAAAAAAAACCAGGAAGCCATATACATTTGCATGCACTAGCTAAATAATTTCTTTCTTTATCCTTCCCTCACAATGTCTCAGAATGTTATCCTCAGGAAACAATGACAACAGTAACATTGATTGAATTTTTACTCTGTGCTAAGCACTGTAGCCAGTGCTGTGTATTTGTTACTTAGTTTAATCCTCAAATGATCCATTTATACAGATGGGCAAACTGAGGCACAGAGAGTTTGAGCAACTTGCCCAGCCAGTAAGATGGTGCGACATGTTAGGAAGCCAGCAGTCAGGCTCTGGGCCACTTGTTCTTTACCAACCTCCTATGAGGTGAAAAAAAAAAAAAAAAAATTTTTTTTTTTTTTATGAGGTAGCCTCTCAAGAAGACGAAGTTAAATTGAAAGCTACAGTCAAATTTTATTCTCTTTACCATAAAAATAAAAGCTTTATATCAACCTCTCCAAATCTCCAACCTTAAATGGTTACCTTCAGCAGTTTTCTCTTCTCTGTCATTCTTGCTTGTTTTTGTAGCGTGCTAAAAAAAATCAGAGATGAACCAGGTATGAATCACCAAAAGGTAGAAACAGAAAGGCTCACCAGACATCCCAGCCCATCTCCCAGTCACAGATGAGGAAACTGAAGCTCAAAGAGGGGAAGTAACTTATCACAGAACTTGTATCTAGATCTCCTTTATGCTATTAGCAACACTCCTACGGTGTCCAAGAGGGGAAAAAAAAAGATTGCAAAGCCTAAATATAGGCTTCCATTTCAACGAACTCTTTTTTAATTTAGAATATTTCAGTTTTTCTTCAAAACCCTGCAATGAACCCCTGTTCTGATATGAGAAGAATGGGGGAATTTTATAGATGTTTCTTCGGCCTTTGAATTCAATGATGAAGCTTCCTTTTTGTCTCTTGGTTTGTATAAAACCTTTTCTACTAAGCATATTGGAGGCCTGCTTTTAATCTTAGGTTCAATAAGCACCAGTTAAGACCATAAAAAATGTTAAAAACACATGCTGATTCTCAGGAAGGTGACGTCCAACATGATGAAGAAATATGTTGCTGTCACCCCTACTTTTGAGGCATCACTCCACATGCGGGGATCAGCGAATGAAAGAATCCATGTTAGCAAACAGTGTGGAAGCCAAAACTCTGCATTTCTTTAATAATCCTAAAACAAATGCGACTGAGTGGACCACTTTAAGTACTTTGTTTATTTTAGGGAAATATTTCCAAAGGAAGCTTTCCTACGTGGGGCCTTGAAAAGCCTTTTATAAAAGGATATTAATTATATGTTGAAAGTTACAAGTATCATTGAGCGAGAATACTGCCGGATAAAATACCAATATACCATCTCACAGATCTACTAATTTAGGCTAGTCCTGATCCTAGATTTCCCGCTGAGAACTGGAATTATTTAGCAATTATTTAGCTGAGCATAAATATTTAGAGACAGTTTTTGCTAACAAATCTTGCCTCTAGGAGCCAGGCCCATAACAATATTCTTGGCGCTGCTTTTCCGTACATAAATCAAGCATCTAACTTCACACCTTCTCTATTTCATTTTTACTATTTTGTATGATACCATTGCTCCTTTTTATTCCTGGCCTCTTTTTGCACCACGCTGTGAAATGGAAAACTGGCCAACCTCTCCTGACTCTACTGAGAGTCTGACAAAGTGCTCAAGACAAACAGGTTAAGTTAGTCTTGAGTATTCCATTTTGGATATGTAAAGTTTATGAGAGTCTGGGATTTTCCAGGCCTGGGATATTGCTTTTATCAAACGTGCTTCCGGTTAAACGTTCTTTCTTTCTCTGGTTTTGTGTATGTGCACATGTGCACACATGTGTGCGTGCCTGACCTGTAACGTGAAAAAAAAAAAAAAAAACTAGTTTTAACGTGGAAGACTACCAAAAACCCTAGGATATTTCTCAGCCAGCAAGAGGCCCTCTTTTTGAAAAACTGAGCAATTGCAATTATGAAATCAAGCATCGAATGCAAAGCAATATGTATCTTTTGGTGGAGTGGGGTTGACTTTACTATATCTTGTGGGTTTTGAGCCCCACGACACCTGTTAACTTTTATCCTTTGAAAATGCACTGCCTCTCAGGAGAGTTCACTGATTTTCCAACCCTCTGCGAACATTCCAGTAGAAGCGTCCTAGACAACAGCACTCCAGCTGAGTTCTCTATAGATGGTAAATAAATCATGTGAACAACAGTCCCAATTTCACATTAATTGTTTGGAAATCTCCACAACATCAAACATTTTGTTAAAAGTCTAGAAAAAAATAAGTGTAGCTCTTTGTTATTGTTGTCGTTGTTTTGCTTCAGAGTGATTTGTTCTAAATACAGCTTAACAGGCAGATGACTGGTTTGTGACTAGAGTATCTTTTCTGAGATGAAAAAGCAATACAAATGCTTCCCCCAAAGGATGCCAACGAGGCACAAAACAACATGGGGACCATGGAATGGATGCACCTGGGAAAATCCTTATCACAAACTGGATTGACAGGGAGGGCTCTGTGTCTTCCCCAGCACACATGCTGCTGAAAAGCTGAAAGGGAATCACAATGCTTTAGGAAAGAGATCTGGGAATTGCCTAAATATGAGAGTTGCAAATTGCTCAGGCATTAAGAGAATAAAAACATGAATGCAAATATTGCAGGAATAAAGGGGGAGAAGATATGGCACACAACTCATAATCATTGAGAGATGGAAGCAGATTCGGAGCCATGCACTGAGATTGGATTTGGGGATGCTACTGGTTTCTTATGGCAGGCACCTCAATTTCATCCCTCCCCTTCACAGCTGACCTCTGTCCATCACACCTGGACAGAAATGGAAGACAGGGGTTCCTTCAGAACTCAGCTGAGCATGCAGAGGAAAAATCTGTTTAGATCCTTGTTGGGCAGGATCTTCCCCCTGGTGAAAAAAATGGCCGAACTAAAGAGATAAGTAAAAATTAGGCTATATTTGTTTGCAAGAATCACTGTAATGTTTAGAAATTAAGAGCTTTATGGTTTTTTTTTTTTTTTTTTCATGAGTTGCCCTCTTGGTCTCCTAGAAATTTAAGATGCCAGCATCTCTATTACCACAAGGGTTTAAGCAGCATGAAGATAAAACAATGAGCTTCATTCCATAAAACTCACCCAGAAACATGGTCTGAATTCTTTAGGGTTCTCTTGTGTTGACTTTCCAACTCAGACTCTTCCTTGGAGGTAAGATCATGGCAAATTATACTCATGTTTTTTTTTATTTTTATAAGATGGACTCCAAAAGCCATGCCTTAAATGGTTTCCATTCAATCAACCCCCCTAATAAAATAATCATTTTTATCATTTTTATGATGAGCTCACTCTTCCAAGGTATGAGCATGTGCACTAAGTTGTTGATTTTCAAAGTTATATGAACGCTTAGGTATTAGCTCATTGGTAGTTCGGTGGTAGAACTCTGACTTCCATGCAGACCTGGGTCTAATTCCCAGCCAATGCTCCTTAGGAGGAGCCACTATCCATCTGTCAGTGAAGGCTAGGGTGTTGCTATGATGAAGAATAGGCTTCAGGGGAGTTCCCAGACTAGCAGAGAGTAGGAAGAAAGGCCTGATGATTAACTTCTGAAAAGCAGTTAATGAAGACCCTAAGGATCACAACAGTCAGATCCGTAACCCATTGTGGGGATGGAGCAGGACCGGACAGTGCTTCACTTCATGTGCAAGTGATAGCCATGAGTTGGGCCTGACTCCAAGGCAACTAGCAAGAACAACAGATATTATTTCACACAAAGACGTCTGAAGATGAGAACAGTGAGCTCCACTGAGGTGCAGGCACTGACTAAAAACTCTATGGCAGCGCTAAGCGACAGAAACAGAAGCCTGGATTGTTTCTATGTTACTTGCTCCGCTCCATTCTCTTAGGGATGAAGAAGACCTGGGATATTTGCATCAATAAGTCTCAACGGAAGCTTAACTTTGGGGTATCAAGGTCAAAGAAATCAGTCATGTTGATTCTTCTCAAAAGAAAACAAGAGGAGCTTGTTCACAAAATGAACAATGTAAGATCATGGGCTTTCTCCCTGAAATATTAGTGCCTATATTTTCTCTTTCTCCCTTCTAGATAACATATTAAATATTCTTGAGCAGAGGCAAAGTGTTCCTTTCACAGACTTGTGATTGATTCACAGATTAGCACAAGATAGTGGGAGGCAGGAGAACCGGATCAGTATGTTAAACTCTGCCCATGGCTCTTCAGACCCACGGGCTGCCTCATTACCCTTCATCAAGATCCAGATCACTGCTTTCTACAGGGAGAGCAAGCTCACCCACTGTACTGCTGACATGACTTCCCACAGAACTCTCATGAAGGGGCTCTATATGTACATAATGTATACAGTGTCTTCTGGACTAACATGCTACGTAGAAAAAAGGAAGTATACTGTTCTTATTCAGAGTGAGGTTTCGGCACTAGTTAGACCTGAGTCAGATCTTGAGCACGTTGATGAAACTCTCCAAGCCTCGGTTTCCTCATCTGTAACACAGACATAACACTGGTCTCTCAAGAGTAATTAGGAATATTGAATAAGAGAGTGTGTATAGCATAAACAGCAAAATTCTGGCACATAGTAAATATACACTAACATTTGCTTTGGGTATCATTATTCTTCAAAGTTGTGTAAAAATATTTCTGGAATAGGTACATGACTAGGCAAAGGCCTTTGCCCTCAAAACTGAAGTGCTTTTCTTTAAAAGGTTGACCCACATTTCCCTCTGTGGTTCCGTAAACATTTGTGTATCCCCTAGGGTTCTAATGTTCTACATGCAGCTGGCCCTGAAGTGAGATGGGCTGTTACCCTGGAATTCTTTGTCTTTTTTTTTTCCCCAGAAGCTAAAAACGAAAAGGCTCAGCTATGCTAGTGATCTCTGGAAGAGCAAAGCAAAAACAGTAATACTAATTAGTAGCTACCAGAGTTGTTCAGCATGGCAATAAGCTGTGAATTTATGGTTTTGTTAAGAGTCAGGATCCATTTGAAATCTTTTATATAATATTAGATATGAAAATACACACCATCTGGACCTCTTGCTGGTAGCTTCAAAATGTCTACATCTCCCAGGAATCAAACCTATTTTACCTGCTAGGGAATAAAACACCTGTTTCACATATTACTTCACACTGGGTGATGAACATTTCCACCATCTCCAGCCAGAAAGAAAAAATGAAAACAGTGGCTTCACATTGTTTAGTAGATTTTAAAAAGCTAGCAGTGTTGGGGGGTTGTTTTACAATCTGGTAGGAGGACGGCTCTGCAAACTGTCCCTGTAACAACCCCTAATAATTTGGGGGAGTTCTCTGCAGCCCTGTTTAGTATCAATAAAAATGCATTTGCCTCTCATTATAAATCTGCTTATGAAAACACTCAGTGAGATGAGCCAACGGCATCTTGGCTGCTGGTTACATCTTGTAATGGATGGTCCCAAAGTGGGTAGAAGGCTGTAATTCACTAGAGGAACTCTACTGATGACATAAAATGGTTGAACAGTTTATGAATAGCTCCAGCATCTTGAGAGAGAATAAGGCTTTGCATTTTTTCCTAGGACATCTGTTGTTAGTCTATAGATATCCTTCTGCAAACTTGGGGCGGGGGGCGGGGGGAGCTCCTAGGGGAATCAGGTTGTATTTTTTAAAAATATAATCACAATACCATTATCTTCCTAAAAATAGAAACAATAATTCCTCAATGCCTTCAAATATCCAGCCAGTGTTCAAATTTCTGATTGTCTCAGGGTTTTTTCAGGATCCAAATAGAATCGATAGATTGCTATTTCCTTGCAATTTGTTTACTTGCCATCTATTTCTTGCACAATTATTAGTCTTACAGTAGTTCTCATAGTCTGAATTTTGCTGATTTCATCCCTGTGGTGTCATTTAACATGTTCTTATGTCCTCCCCTGTATTTTTCGGATATTAGTAGTTGAACCTAGAGGCTAGAATAGATTCAGGTTTGGTTTCTTTGGCCAGACAACTTCTTTGGTGGTATTGTCTGCCATCAGGAGATGCATAAGATCTAGTTGCTTCTCTTTTTGTCATGTCAGCAGTCATTAAACATCAATATTGAGTTTTATTAATTTATTCCTTAAAAGAGTGCTATTCCATCACACCTTCCTCATGTCTGAGCTGTAATCATTCGATAAAGAGAAAATGTTCCCTGATCTACTTCTGATTATTTAGTGATTCAGTTTGTATGGAAGAGGCTGGATAAATGCAGATTCTTCCCTTTATATATTGTTTTTCAAAATAGTGAGATTGTTTTCTAGCATGTTCCAAATAGTGACCAATTTAGTCTTTTAAAAAATGTCATCAGAAATTTATGGATTTAAACACATTTGAAAATCGTCACTCGATTGAAATTTTATACATTTTGATGTCTTTCGGTGCAGCATAGGCTCTTGGGGTTTGGCTGCTGAGTCCTTTTGACATGGCCTCAGTAGTCCTACTAGCATCCTTGCTAAGTGGTATAAGACCTTCCAGGCTCACTTTGTACATTTCCTGCCTCAAACATGAAATCAGCCATTTTTTAAAGGTGCACAGGATCCTTTTACTGGGAAATGTTTGGATACTACAACCTGGACATTAGGATTGATGGTTGTTACTAGGTTGGCAAATTTTTCCCGGCCATTTCAGGGAATAGAGCTAGGATACACACACACACACACAGGAATATCTCTCTCCCTATGTATCTATACAAACGTGTGCGTGTGTATTTCCAATTCAAATTTAGGGCCACAGAGTTTTTACATAAATTCCTAAATCTCAAGTCTGCATATCCTTTTTTTTCTTGCTGAGAATCCCAGCTCTTAACACCACCAGGAATAATAAAAATTGGAATATTCCATAATTATTCACTTGCTTTATCCCACACTGTATTCACACCAAGGTCAGAATAGCAATAATACAGTGACTGAAAATGGTTTATTATTTTTTTTCTTTTTACTTCTTTTTGTATATAGAGTATGTCTGACTCGCCAGTTATTGATTCAATTCCGACTCATGGCAATCCATGTGTATCAGAGTAGAGCTATGCTCCATATGGTTTTCAAAGTCTGATTTCTTGGAAGTAGATAGCTAGTCCTTTCTTTCAACGCACTCTCAGTAGACTTGGACCTCCAACCTTTCAGCTAGCTGCCAAGCGCATTAATCATTTGCACCACCCATAGACTCCTAGGGGCACTGTAGTTGTAAACATCTCGAGTCCCCTCAGTTACATCTTACAAGCCTGCAGCTGATCAGAATATCTTTTGAGATATTCATAATTCCTGCTAGCCTATTAAGACCTCTGAGAAGTTCTACAGAAAAGAAAGCTGTTTAGCTTTGTCTTATTCAAACTTTCCCAGGTTCTTTGACTATGAAACCCTTGTTTCATATTCACGTACAGAACTTAGGCACCATGGCTCTCTTTGGGAAACCCCCCTGAAGCAAACCAATGATGGAAATTAGATGAGAGTGTTCAATTAGATGAATGGGGTCTCTTCAAGCACACAGATGCAGAACTACTGACTCAGGACAACTGGAGCAAACAAAACAAGGTCATAAAACAATGCCTGTCAAATACACAAATTTATGATTAAAGATCAATATTTCCACCAGATCATCATGTTAGCTCTGCTGCTAACCAAAAGATTGGCAGTTCGAATCCACCAGCTACTCCTGGGAAATCCTACGGGGCAGTTCTACTCTGTCCTGTAGGGTCGCTATGAGTTGGAGTCAACTTGACTGCAAAGGGTCTTTTTTGAGCATGAATTTATAATTTGTACAAGTCCACTGATTTGCGTGCTTGAATGCTGCCACTACAAAAGTTTCTAAAAGCTTACTTTTAATTTCCGCATTTATCTCATTGTGGGATGGTAATAAACAGCTCATGAACTGGGACCATCCATGGCACATACTTTAAGTAGTACTGCCATGAAAGATAATAACCTGAAGATAAAAGTCAGATGCATCATTTTGTTTAACGAGGACTATTTTCGAGCAACAGGGGCAGTGGTGGTTTGGTGGTGGAAATTTCATCTTCTATGTGGGTGACCCAGGGTCAATTCCTGGCCGGTGCACCTCGTGTGCAGCCACTACCCATCTGGCAACGGAGGCCTGTGTATTGCCGTGATGCTGAACAGGTGTCAGCAGAGCTTACAGACTAAAACAGACTAGAAGAAAAGCCTGGCGATCTACTTCCGGAAAATCAGCCAGTGAAAACCCTGTGGATTACAATGACCCAATCCTGTTGTGTACAGGGCTGTGATGAGTCGAGGGCCAACTAGACAGCAGCTAACAACAACAACATTTTCAAGCAAGGTTACATCTCCTTTCCTGGAGTAGTGATTGACCAATGGTTGGGGTAAAAGAACCAGGCCCCCTTTGCCTCAATTAGGGACAACTTCAAAGAGCCATACAGCCCTAGAGCTCCCTGTGAGGACTCCGTTGCAAAAGCTTTGGTCTTTATACATCCTAGAACAACTTCTGTTCTCTCCAATCATGTTTTCTTCGCTCCCTTGCAGATCTTATTCATGAACGCATTCCTCAATAATTCTCCTGCGCGCAAATCTCCGTATCACAGTCTGGTTCCTAGTTTACCTGGCCTAAAACACCATATTTTCACGTTTATGTGTCATATCTGTTTCCTTTTATAGAATATTTCTGTTCATATCTTTTTGCCTTTTTTATAGACCTGGTTGATTTTTTTCTTATTGATTTGTGAAGATTCTTTATATGTTCTGGAGATTAATTTTTTATTAATTTTGTTGCACCTATCTACTTTCAATTTATGGCTTGTCTTTTCTGGCTTTATCTTTGCGGCTTTGTCTTTATGGTGACTCTTGATAAGCAGGTGGTCTCTTTTTTATGGTAGTTCATTTGTTAATACTTTCTTACATAGTTAATGCATTTTGTGTTTTATTTAAGAAAGATTCCCATACTTTGAGGTCAAAAATATATACTTCATATTTAATTATAAATGTCATATTTTGTCTTTCATATGAGACTTTAATCTACAGAGAATTAATTTTTGTAGGGACTATTAGGTAGGGATTCTATTGTATTTTTTCTACAAGGATCTTACATCTATCCACCTTGTTAAACTCTTATTATTTCTAATAATTGGTAATTTTAGAGGGGGGGGTTTCTGTATTGAAACCACATCCTCTTTGAGGAATGACAATTTTATATCCCTCTGGCCTTTATATTTTTTAAATTCTTTTTCTTGTCTTGGAGCCTTGATGGTGCAGTGGGGAATTCAAATACCAACAAAACAAAACAAGAAACAACCTTTGCCATCCAGTTGACTCTGACTCATGACAACCTCATGTGTTACAGAGTAGAACTGATCCATAGGGTTTTCTTGATTGTTGTTGTTGTTAGGTGCCTTTGAGTCAGTTCTGACTAATATTGACCCTACACACAGCAGAATGAAACAGTGCCTGGGCCTGCACCATCCTTACATTCATTGTTATGCTTGACCCTACTGTTGCAGCCACTGTGTCAATCCATCTTGTTGAGGATCTTCCTCTTTTTTGCTGACCCTCTGCTTTTCCAAGCATGATGTTCTTCTCCAGGGACTGGTCCCTCCAGATAACATGTTCAAAGTGCATGAGATGGAGTCTTACCACCTTTCCTTCTAAGGAGCATTCTGGCTGTACTTCTTCCAAGACGGATTTGTTCATTCTTCTGCCAGTCGACGGTATATTCAATATTCTTCACCAACAGCATAATTCAAAGGTATTACTTATTCTTCGGTCTTCCGTATTTATTGTCCAGCTTTCATGTGCATACGAGGCTATTGAAAATACCATGGCTTGCATCAGGTGCACCTTAGTCCTTAAAGTAACACCTTTGGTTTTTAACACTTTAAAGAGGTCTTGCAGCAGATTTGCCCAATACAATGCATCATTTGATTTCTTTACTGCTGCTTCTGTGGGCATTGATTGTGGATTCAAGTAAACTGAAATCCTTGACAACATCAATATTTTCTCCGTTTATCATGATATTGCTTATTGGTCCAATCGTGAGGATTTTTGTTTTCTTTATGTTGAGGTGTAATCCATACTGAAGGCTGTGGTCTTCGATCTTCACAGTAAGTGCTTCAAGTCCTCTTCACTTTCAGCAAGCAAGGTTGTGTCATCTGCACATCTCAGGTTGTTCCATATAGTCCAACTTCTTAGATTATTTGCTCAGCATACAGATTGAATAAGTATGGTGAAAGGATACAACCCTGATGCAGACCTTTCCTGATTTTAAACCATGCAGTATCCTCTTGTTCTGTTTGAATGATTGCCTCTTGGTCTATTTACAGGTTTCTCATGCGCACAGTTAAGTGCTCTGGAATTCCCATTCTTTACAATCTTATCCATTATTTGGTGTGGTCCACACAGTCAAATGCCCTTGCATAGTCAATAAAACAAAGATAAACATCTTTCTGGTATTCTTTGCTTTCATCCAAGATCCATCTGACATAACATCCCTCATTCCACATCCTCTTTTGGATATGGCTTGAATTTCTGCCCGTTCCCTGTTGATGTACTGTTGCAATCATTTTTGAATGATCTTCAGCAAAATTTTACTTGTATGTGATATTAGTGATATTGTTGGATAATTTCCACTTTCTGTTGGATCACCTTTTTTTGGAATGGTCACAAATATGGGTCTCTTCCAATCAGTAAGCCAAGTAGCTCTTTCAAATTTCTTGACATAGACCAGTGAGCACATCCATCCTCATCTGTTTGTTGAAATATCTCAATCGATATTCCATCATTTCCTGGAGCCTTGTTTTTCACCAATGCCTTCAGTGCAGCTTGGATTTCTTCGTTCAGTACCATTGGTACTTGATCATATGCTACCTCCTGAAATAGTTGAATGTCGACCAATTGTTTTGGGTACAGTAACTCTTTGTATTCCTTCCATTTTCTTTTGATGCTTCTTGCATTCTTTTTCTAACTACTGATCCTTCTTCTTTGGTTCCAACTTTTGCATTCCAATCACCAGTAATTATCAATGTATCTTGATTCCATGTTTGATCAATTTCAGACTGCAGAAGTTGGTAAAAATCTTCAGTCTCCTTGTTTTTGGCATTAGTGGTTGGTGCATAAATTTGAATAATAGTTGTGTTAACTGGTCTTCCTTGTAGGCCTATGGATATTATCCTATCTTTGACAGTGCTGTACTTCAGAATAGATCTTTAATTGTTCTTTTTGGTAATGAACGTGATGATGTTCATCTTCAATTTTTCACTCCAGTCATGGATTTCTTGGTTGTAATCTTTACAAAAGCAGATTTACCAGACCTTTCTTTCTTGGTGTTGCTGGGTGTGTTCAAATTGCCAACTTTTAGGTTAGTAATGGAGTGAGCATTCTTGTCTTGTCCCTGAGGAACAAGGAGTATATTTGCTTTACATTTTTGGTAATATTCTTTATTAGGTCACAGAAGGACATTTCTAGTCTAATGTTTATAAGGGATTTTTGAAATCATTTTTGGATACTAAAATTTATCAGATGCCTATTTTGCATATATCAGGGAGATTATATGCTTTTCTAACTTTATCTATTAATGGAATAATTAATATTTGTAGATATGTCTAATTATATACTTTCATTATATAAGTGTGATAAATTCAACTTTGTTGTGATATCTTTTTTATACTCTTCTTGAACCATTTTGCCTAAATTTTGTTCTAAAAGTTTGTATCTATGTTCACATAAAATAACGACACATCTTATGCTCTCCTTTTTCTGGCTTTGATATTAAATTTTTTACTGGATACATAATATGAGTTGGAAAATGTTTCTCTTTTCTATACTCTGGAAAGTTCTGGGCCAATTTAAGATGATTTATTCTTTAAAAGCTTTGTAGAATTCTCCTAAAAAACCATTTTGGACTGATGTTTTCTTTGTAGAAAGACTGTTAACTACTGATTAATGTCTTTAGAGGTTATAGGGTTATGCAGGCTTTTTGATTTTTCTTGTGAAAGTTTGGTAAGAGATTTTTCTAGGAATTCTTCCATTTGTCTAATGTCTAAATTTATTGCTAAGTTCTTTGTAATACTGTCTTATTTTTTAAATATCTGCTCACTATGCGTTTTATTTCCTTTTTCATTTTTAACATGATTTTCAGTGTCATCTCTTTTTCTTTATCATTCTGGAGAGATTTATCTATTTTAATATTCTTTTCAGTAAGCCAATTTTTGGCTTACTTGATACTCTATTGCGTCTTGCCTTCTATTTCTTTGCTTTCTACTTTCTTTTTTATCCTGTTGGCCTTTTTCTAACTTCTTAAGTTGAAAACATTCATTTCCAACTTTTCTTCTTTTTAACTTAAGCATTTTAGAATAAAATCTCCCACTAAATACCATGTTGGCTGAATCCTACAAGTTTTGTTCTTTAGTATTTCATTATTGGTTAATTCTGAATATATTTTACAATCCATATAAGTTCATCTTTGACTCACTTATTTGAATTTATGTTATTTTGTTTCCAAATGCATGCAAATTTTTTGTTTTTTTCTTTTGTTATTGATTTCTAGTTTAATTGCATTTACAGAAAATGTGATCTTTATGATATAGTTTCTTTGAAATTTGTTAAATTACTTATTTTGTGACCTAGTACATAATGTCATGTTTGTTTGAAAAGAATGTGTATTCTCTGATTGTAATATTCATAAATGTCCAGTACCACCAGCTTGTCAATTGTGCTTTTAAAATAATCTGGCTTTACTAATTTTTTGATAATTTGAAAAAGATATTAAAAAAAAGTCCCACTATAATCATGGATGTGTGATTTTCTCCCTGAATTTTACCAAATTCTGAGTTATTTATTTGAGGATATTTTAGTGGTTATATAAACATTTAGAGTTTTATATTTTCCAGGTAAATTGAAACTTTTAGTGCAAAATTAGACACCCCCTCCCTTCTTGGTCTTTTTCTGACTTCTTAAGTTGAACTCATTAATTTCCAGCCTTTTTTCTTTTTGACACAAACATTTAAGAGTAAGATATCCCTCTAAGTATCACCTTGGCTGAATCCTACTGCATCCAATGACTGTAGTGCCCTTTGTACTAGGCAGAATTCTAAAATGTCCCCCACGATTTCCTGCACCTTGCTGTACACACCTTGCATAGTCCCCAGAACTGTGCATTTGATGGCTTTTACCCTCATGATTGTTATGGCACAGCTCACTTTAAGAAAAGGGGATTATCTGGGTAGTCCTAATCTAATCCCATGAACCTTTTAAAATCAGGTTTTTTTTTTTTCTGGTTGTAAGCAGAGATATTAAAAGCATGAGAGGAGGTTCTCCATTATGGAAATGGAAGTACCATAAGGCAAGGATCTGAGAGCTGAAAATGGTCACTAGCCAATAGCTAGGAAGACAGGGACCCCAGTCCTACAGCCGCTAAGGAATAAATTCTGCCAACAAATTCAAGTTCCTTGGAAGTAAATGTCTCCCCAGTAAACCTCCAAATGGAACACAGCCGGGTAACACCTTGACTCTATCCTTATTAAACCCTGAACACAGAACTGAGCCACACTGTGACAGACTTCTGACCCACAAAAACTGTGAGATACCTTAGTGTGTGATAATTTGTTTCATAGCAATAGAAAATTAATACACCCTTCATATCATTAAGAATGCTTTTGTCTTAACATTTGTCTTGTTTTTTATTATTATAGTTATATCAGCTCCTTTTGTTAGTATTCCAGGTAGTATATGTTTTCCATCCTTTATTTTCAGCCTTTCCATATTTTTATACTTTTGGTACTATTTTGTAAGCAGCATATACTGAATTTTAAAAATCCAAACTGAAAATCTCCATCTTTTAACTTAAGAATATGGTCCAAATATATTTATTGTAATCACTAGTGTGTTTGAATTTGAGTATTCCACCATTTCTGTGATTTTTCTATGCTTTTTTCCCCCCTCTTTTCTCATCTTTAAAAAATGGTTTGGCATTTCCTTTTTTTTGTTTACTTACTGTATGTTTTTGTTGTTTTTCTCAGCCATTGAGTCAACTCAGACTCGTTGTGACCTTATGTACAACAGAATGAAATGTTACACAGTCATGTGCCATCCTGATAATCACCAGTTTATTCGACTCCATCATTTCAGCTAATGTGTCAATCCATGTCACCAAGTGTCTCCCTTAACCTTGCTAGCCCTCTACTTTACCAAGCATGATTTCCGTCTCTAACGTTTGATCCCTCTTGATGATGTGTCCAAAGCAAGCAATTCATACAATGTTCTGTTGTGATCCATAATGTTTTCATTGGCTAATTTTTGGAAGCAGATCGCCAAGCCTTTACTCCTAGTCCATCTTAGTCTGGAAGCTCTGCTGAAACCTATCCACCGTGAGTGACCCTGCTGGTATTTGAAATACTGGTGACAGAGCTTCCAGCATCACAGCAACATGCAAGCCACCACAGTATGACAAACCAACAGTTAAGTGGTAGTATTAATGCGTAGTTCCTCCTTTATTGGTTTGGAAGTTATATTTTTTAATTCTATTTTTTTAGTTGTTACCCTTGAAAATTATATTAGGCATATGTAACAAAGATGTAAGTTATCATGAATTTGCATGTCATTCTTGTTCATGGACTCATGCATTTTTTCCTATATTGTTTAAATTTGGTGTATGTATAACCGAAGTAGGAAGTTTCTATAATTTTTTGCCTTCTCACTTTAGTCTCTCTGAAAAAAGAGAGCTGGAATGTCTTCCCACTCTTCCCCCCTTTACTTTGTCCACACTGATGTCATCCTAGGCAACAAGGTTCAGATTTCAGAATTCCATGTTAATTTGTTATATACCCTTATTCTCTTTGAGTTTTACTTTGCTCGTCTATAAAATGGGGAGAGCAAAACCAAGCTTACTGAGCTTTTTGTAAGGAGTAAATAAAATAATATATGTATAGCACTTTTTTTTTAGGTAAATGCCTAACCAAAAAAAAACCAAACCTGGCTCATAGTAAATGCCTAGAACTCAATAAAACCTTTATTTTTATATGGTATTGGTTTTCTCTTTTTATATCATAATTTCTTTTGTTTAAATAGTTTCACTTTTTAAGAGTACTTCTATATTTATGTGTGTCTATTTTCACGTCATATTCCATTTTGTCTCATTCTGAATTATATCCTCAAATTAGACAAAGTAGTCTGTTAAAGGTTCTTATGTATAGGGTTTAGAGTGTGAAGGCTATCTTAGTCAAGTGGAAAGTGGCCCCTGGGAAGCACCATTCTGTACGTTTTTATAACACTTCAATGTAACATGCTATGGAATGAGTGAACAGCAATAAATGATAACCTTAAGAAAAATACAACCAGTGTTAACAGCCAAGAAGGACAGAGCAACTTTAGAGAGCTTATATAAATTGGATGCAATACAATTTTTAACCTATGTATTTGATCTTAAGTAAAAGTCAAATGGAGAACATTGCTTTAAACAGGCTTTCAAAAGGGTTCATGAGACTTTAGTAGCTTTCTAAATTTGACCATGGGTGCTTATACCTTTTAATTTACTGGACTTGAAATGCTTGGCTTCCAAGTAGCATGTTGTAAGAAGGTTATTTCTGGACCTTCTCCGCATGTAATGTACAAAATTAGCATCCTTCTTTGGCAACTAAACCTGTTCATTTCAAAGCAAACCCAACTCATCAGATGGTTATAAGTGAAGACTAATTAAATGTTCTTCTGCTTTAAGTTTAAACTCTTTATTGGCACAGATACCTCGAGGTCAAATTTGAATAGTATGAGTCAAATAAATGATCAGCAGTATTACAATTACACCAGAGCCCATAAAGTTAAAAAAACAAAAGCAGATTTACTGCTTTATGATTGCATTACATCCACAACGTAATTGTAATCATCTATCCTCAAAGGTTTAACCCAAGTATAAAAAGAAGGAAGTCTACTTGAAGGCTGTCTCATAATTCACATTTTTTTTTTCTCCTTTTCTGAAGTTGAGTAGCCGCAATGGAGGCAGCCCAAAAGTCTGGCTACCACAAGAACAATGAAAAACACCCCTAACATTGCCAAGACAGCTATAACCCATGTGGGTGAAGAGGCCAATGCTGTTAAAAAAGCATGCAAAACGTTGCTAAACAACGGCATAAAGAGACTTGTCTGAGACCTCCACTGCCAGGGGCAGGTAGGAGAGTTCTTTGAAGGCTGAAAGACACACAGTAAAACCATGATGTTTTCATTTTTCAAGGAACTGGGAACATTACAGGCAGGAAAATGTTAAATGAGGGAATAGACAAGCAATATAACAAGGTTTCATTGTATTTCTCCTTACAAAAAAGTCTTACCAGAAAGAGAAAATTGAATCATTTTGCAACATGACCTCATAAAAAAAAAAAAAACCTATGGGGTGGATGAGGAGGAGAGGTGCGTGGAGCTGCTGTGCTTGTTTTGTTTTAAAATCTATATATTGCAGGTATTTTTGCTCCAAGGCACTTTGAATTATTAATTTTATTTAATTATTCTTCCCAGCAGTCTTTTGAGTAAAATTATTTCACAGATAAGGAAATGAAGGTAAGGAAGATTTAATAAATAATAACCTTACTATTTCTATCATTTATCAGGTATCAATGATGCACCAGGCATTGAATTAGGTGAATTATAATATATTATCTTATTAAATATTGACAACAAACACAAGAGTTGGTCACGTGATACCAATGTTGCAGATTAGAAATGGAGGCTCAGAGAAGTATAATTTCCCCAAGGTCAATTAGCAAGGGAATGGCAGAGTCAGAATTTGACCCCAAGTCTATTGTACTCCAAAGCCTTGTGCTGTTCTGAGTTCTCTGATACGAAGTCTCTTCTCATGCACTATACTGTTGATATGTCCAGGAAACTCCAAGGGTGACAAGAAGAGCACAACAAAAACAGTGCTATGGACTTCACATGAATTGTGGAGCTATGACTCAGATACATCCCGAGGCTGGAGGACTCCACTGCTTGCAGAAACTGGCAGCTTAATCATGAGCTACCATCACTGTTGTTGGCCTGGTGTCAAAGCAAAGACTGAGATAGGCCCATCATATCCTCTCTTGATGGCTGCTGTGTCTGGTGCTGGAGCCCATGAATGGGTCCGCCATGGTGGATTTCAGAACCCTGCCTTGGCTGCTGGAGCCCTGGTAGTACAGTAGTTAAGAGCTCAGCTGCTAACCAAAAGTTGGCAGTTTGCACCCACCAACTGTTCCTTGGAAACCCCGTGAGGCAGTTCTACTTTGTTTTATAGGGTCCCTATGAGTCGAAATCAAATCAATTTATGAGTCGGAATCAAATCAATGGCAACAGGCTTTGGTTCTTGCTGCAACCACTGGTGTAGATCTGTATCCAGCCCTTTGTGGCTCTTTCAAGATGTGAGGGAGGACAATCCCCAGATTACAACATTTGCCAGGCACTCATTCACATTGCTCTTTCCCCAAAGTATAAGCCTGCCTTTGGCATGGCTGGTTAACACAGCCTGTGGGGACAATTCTCCTTGAACCACTCAACCCAGCCCCAGCTCTTCCTACCCTTGTGATGATTTATCTCAGAGACCTTCTTGCCTGACTCTGAATCTTCAAGCCATTTTCTGAGAAATATACCTGCGGCGGTGGTAGTTGTTTTCTGCTATTGAATTATTAGGGGGAAAAAAAATGCTGCACCTCCCTTCTTTCATAATCCTTCTGTCTCCACTACCCAGTCTCCAGAATGTAGCTGGAGTCAGCCTACCTTTCTTATTAGTCCTTGAAGCACACAACTTCATCCCGTTCCCCTTTATGGTAATGTGGCTAAAACACCTTGATAGACCTTCTCTTTATTTTATTGAATGAATACCACGTACATTAATTGTGGGTCAGAATGTGTTCCAAACACTCTACATGCTTTAACTCATGTAATCCTCACAATTATCCTATGAGGTTGTTGTTAGATGCCATTGAGTTGGTACGTTTGTAAAGACTGGACTTTCACTGAGATGGTGTTAAGGCTGTTGATAATAGTGTTTCGTATTTTAGAGTAAGTAGAGAATTTGAATCCCAACTCCACCACTCTTTGACTTTGTGCAAGTTATTGAAACTCTCTATTCTGCCATTTTTTTTTCATATGTTAAATGGAGATACAATAGTACCCACCTCATAGGATACAGCACTTGTCTGTCAGTTTATCATACTGTGGTGGCTTGAGTGTTGATGTGATGCTGGAAGCTATGCTGCTGATATTCAAATACCAGCAGGGTCACCTATGGTGGAAAGATTTCAGTAGAGCTTCCAGACTAAGACAGACTAGGAAGAAGGATCTGGTGGTCTGCTTCTGAAAAAATTGTCCAGTGAGACCTTATGAATAGCAGCAGAGTGCTTCTTTTGTTCTGTTGTACAAAGTGTCTCTATGAGTCAGAACCAACTGGACAGCACCTAACAACAACAACCTTATAGGATAATTGTGAGGATTAAGTGAGTTAACGCATGTAGGGTGCTTGGAATAGGTTCTGACCCTCACTAAGTGTTATGTGGTATTCATTCAATAAAATAAAGAGAAGGTCTAGTAAGGTGTTTTAGCCACATTGCTGTAATGGGAAATGGGATGAGGTTGTGTACTTCAAGGACAATATTAAAGGTAGGCTGACTCCAGCTATATTCTGGAGACTAGGAAATGGAGACGGAGGGATTTTGAATTCTATTGGTAATAGAGACGAGTTTGCCATGTGAGCACAGCACCCACACATGAGGTTGGCTGCAAGATACCTAGGAGGCTGGGGCTTCAGGTACCTTGATCTTAAAGGTTCCAGAGACTAAGCTTGGTACTGGGGGTGGGGGAGTAGAATGCCACCAGAGCTGGAACTTTAAATACCTAGTCCATGCAGGACAGAGTAGAGTAGAACCTCCCCATAGAGTTTCCAAGGAGTGCCTGGAGGATTCAAACTGCTGACCCCTTGGTTAGCAGCCGTAGCACTTTACCACTATGCCACCAGGGTTCGGAATCGACTCGACCGCACTGGGTTTTTTTTTTTTTTGGTTTAGGCCCTGCAGGGAAATCCTAGTGCCGTTGTGGTTAAGAGCTACAGCTGCTACCCAAAAGGTCGGCAGTTCGAATCCACCAGGCACTCCACATGCAGACCACAAAATTTTTTTTAGTGGCCAGAATACCTAGAAGAACATGATATTTTTGCACTCCGATCTATCAGTTACATTCACCTTTTTTTATTCTTCTTTAATCTGGCTGCTTTTTACATTTGAATTAGATTGCCAAACAGTACAAAATTTTATCATGGATTGTGGGCAGCAGGAAGCATCCAAGCACTATGGGACTATGCCCTTCATTAAGAAGAGAGCTGCCGTTTATAACCATGTTTACCTTTCTAATAATACAAAAAGTAGCAGGATATCCACTGCCTGCCTACCGTCCTTTGATGACCATGATGTTTAATTTTTGAAATACTTATTTTTATTTTACTTCGAAGATATATGCATCAAAACATGCCCGTATTCAGCAATTTCTACACATACTGTTCAGCGACATTGGTTACATCTTTTACATTGTATCAACATTCTCGTTACTTCTGCTCTAGTTGTTTCACCCCTTTGATTTAGACATACTGACCCCTAAATTTCTCATCTATGGTTTAGAGATATTGGTGTCCCTTTGGTCTCATATACTTTTTTTTTTTTTTTTTAAAGGCACAATATTATGAAAACATTCTGCATCCCACTTTGAAGTGTGGCGTCTGGGGTCTTAAATGCTAACAAGCAGCCATCTAAGATGCATCAATTGGTCTCAACCCACCTGGATCAAAGGAGAATGAAGAACACCAAAGTCACATGACAACTATGAGCCCAGGAGACAGAAAGGGCCACATGAACCAGAGACTTACATCATCCTGCGACCAGAAGAACTAGATGGTGTCTGGCCACAACCGATGACTGCCCTGACAGGGAGCACAGCAGAGAACCCCTGAGGGAGCAGGAGATCAGTGAGATGCAGACCCCAAATTCTCATAAAAAGACCACACTTAATGGTCTGACTGAGACTAGAGGAATCCCGGCGGTCAAGGTCCCCAAACCTTCTGTTGGCCCAGGACAGGAACCATTCCCGAAGACAACTCATCAGACATGGAAGGGACTAGACAATGGGTTGGAGAGAGATGCTGATGAAGAGTGAGCTACTTGTATCAGGTGGACACTTGAGACTGTGTTGGCATCTCCTGTCTAGAGGGGAGATGGGAGGGTAGAGAGGGTTAGAAACTGACAAAATTGTCACGAAAGGAGAAACTGGAAGGGCTGACTCACTAGGGGGAGAGTAAGTGGGAGTACGGAGTAAGGTGTATATAAGCTTATATATGACAGACTGACTTGATTTGTAAACGTTCACTTAAAGCTCAATAAAAATTATTAAAAAAAAAAAGCACAATACTAAATGATGACACTCTTTACTTTTTGAGCTCAACTGTTTTTTGTTTGTCTAATCACGACTCCAGGGAATAGTTTCATTTCAAGGTCTGAAGAGTATTCCAGCGCAATAGTCTTGGGAACTTCCTCAGTGGGTCCGGTAAATCTGGATTCTTTGGGAATTTGAAGTTCTGTTCCACATTTTTTCCCTTTCTATCAGGATCCACCTATTGTGTCCCTGATGGAAATGTTTAGTAACGGTAGCCATGCACCATCCAGTTCTTCTGGTCTCGTGTTAGAGGAAGCAGTGGTTCATGGAGGCTATTTGTCTTGCTGTCCAGTTGCTTCTCTGATTCTTGGGTTTCCCCCTTCCTTTGTTGCTCCAGGAGAATAGAGACCAATTGTATATAGGAACCCTAGG
This sequence comes from Elephas maximus indicus, assembly GCF_024166365.1. Lineage (NCBI taxonomy): Eukaryota > Metazoa > Chordata > Mammalia > Proboscidea > Elephantidae > Elephas > Elephas maximus. The sequence goes on from NC_064845.1 coordinate 21,687,728, forward strand.
GGAGCAACGGTTAAACATTCAGCTGCTAACAGAAAGGTTGGCAGTTCAAACCCACCCAGTGGCTCTGTGGGAGAAAAACTTGGAGATCTGCTCCTTTGGATTACAGGCTGGAAAACCCTATATGGCTGTTTTACTTTGTCGCATGCTATCACTGTACATTGAAATTGACTCAACGGTACCTAGGCACCTAACAAAAACTATATCTATGTCTATATCTATATATACACATACATGTTCTGTTACTGGTTCTGTTTTTCCAGAGAACCCTGACTAAAACAATGACATAAAAAAGAATCCCTAAAAAGGTCAAGAGCCAGTTGTTAGGGGTCTCTTCCCCTTCTGAAAGGATATTTCTAGAGCTTTAAAGCATTGAATTTGACTTCTTCCAAATATATCCAATATGATGGTTGCTGGGTGGTGAAGCTTGGTACCCATATCAGCTTCTTGAGAGATCAAGCTAAGAGTCCTCTCAGAGACCGTTGTTTTGCCCTTTCCCTGGGGACTCATTGCAGACCTTGGAGGGGGTGAGAAATCTCCATTTCAAGGCTCAATTAACCTAGGTTTGACTGCTTCAGTTATCTGAAAGAATGTATTTGATTCTCTTAAAATACCATAGTGTTCAAAGTCCAGGCACTGGAACCAAAGTATGGAGTTCAAATCCTGACTCTGTCACCTACTGGCTGTGAGGCCTAGAGCAAGTTGCTTAACTTCTGTGTACCTATTTCCTCCCTTATTAAAAAACAGCCACTTAATCACCGTGAGGATTAAACATGCTAATTCATAGAATGGAGGATGTGTAACTAGTCTGGTCCATGGTAATACACAATTAATATCAACTTATCATTACTTTTACTAATACTATTTTCCTTCTACCTTGGAAAATTCCTGATGCAGTTATTTGTAGTTATTCAAATATGCATACCACTGCCCAGACCGTGGAATCCTATGGCCTCTGGGTTGTCCTCGCTTGAGTTTAAGCTCTGTGTACTGTGTGTGTGTGTTTTTTACTACAGTGACCAGAAAAGCCTAGACCTCTAGACAATCTTAGTGGCTTGTGGTGTAGACTACCGGGGGTCTATTATATCATAAGATAGAAGAGCTTCCTGGAAGTTCAGTGAGGCACAAACTCACCCTGGGGAAAGAGGCCCTCAGGTAAAAAGCCATCAGTTGATGAACAGTGGCTCATTTGTTGGAGAGGAGGTGAAGGGTGTTTCCGAATACATCAAGGGGCCTATTCTGTCTTCCCGCCCTAAAAAAAAAAAAAAAAAAAACCTTTTGCCATCGAGTTGATTTTAACTCATGGTGACCCTACAGGACGGGGTAGGACCACCCCATAGGGTTTCTGAGGCTGTAGTCTTTACAGAAGCAGACTGCCACATCTTTCACCCTCAAAGCGGCTGATGGGTTCAAACTGAGAGCCTTTAGGTTAGCAGCCAAGTGCTTAACCACTGCACTACCACGGCTTCTTTATTAATGAATCCTCCAAAAATGAGTGGCTATGAGAAAAACAGGAAGCACTATTTTCATGGGAACCTAATGGAATGGTTTTCACTTCCCCCAGGAATAGAGGATACTAAAGGATTGTGACCAGTGCTCCTAAGCAAAGGAGGCCTGGGAAATTTCAATCAGATCCCTAACAGCTGCCCAAAGGGGGATCTGAATGTTTTTACTGTGGCCGGGAAACTTCCATTCCTTTCATTTTTTAATGAAGGGAGTCTGGGAGGCTGGTGAGGACTCAAAGAAAGCTGGTTCATTGTGCTTATCCTGGGTAGTCAAATACATTGAGCAAACTCTTTGCTTCAAAGCTTGTAGGCTTAATGATTTTTCAGAAGGACTGGCCTGGTTGACCTGCATTCCTATTTCAAAACTCTGACCCATTGGTGGAATCTTTTCCCCTTTCCCTTCCCGTTTCCTCACGTGGGGCGTCTTTGCCTCTGGCCAAAGAAAAGGATGATACCAGAGTCCTCTGAAGACAAGTACTTTGCCACTTGCTTTTGGCCTGTATTTCCAATAGGTCCTTACTTCTAGGAGAGCCACTCACGGTTGAATGCTCCCCTCCGCCTGCACGCAAACTTCTATTCTGCTCCACACTCGCACTTTTGCCCTCTCCTGGAAAGAGGTGAAGTTTTGTTCACAAAACTCTGGTTAAGATGGAGACATTAATCTTAAGGGTAATACACTCCACCCCTCAAGGGAGAAGAGGGCAAAGTGACAGTTGTTCAGAGAATAAGACTAGGAAGCTGATGGTACTCACCATATCTGTTCCAGCCGTGGGATCAGGCTTCCACTGAACTCTGGCCTGTTTTTGCATTGTGACCAGCCCAGGAACCAGAAACCAAAGGCCACGATGCAGTTCGAATACAGTGCAGCATAGATCATTTACAGAAGATTAGCTCACAATACCCCTGGCAATAAAGAACTCTAATAGGGTTGGGGTCAGAAAGCCTTCACCTTGGTTACCCTCTAGGGTTTCTGGCTTTGTCCCAGGCATATTCCGTGATTGTTACTTTTCTAAAAATCCTCCAAAACCTCTTGTTCTAATGACTTACTGATGAATTTCTCTACAGGCCACCTCCCCGGGAGCTTTTGAGAACTTCCACATACCAAAGCTGTTGAATTATACATCTCTTAAATAGAATGCTTCAACTGATCGGTGAATGCCTTGACAGTTACCCTATTTATCTGATAATGCTAATCTGACTTAATCTAGCTGAACCAAAAAAAAAAAAAGTGGCACCACAAAATGCAAGGGAACACTCGTCCCTTCTAACTGCAAAGCTTGCCGCTTAATTAGACAAATATTTGTGGGTTTGGTGAAGGTGAGTGCTAATTTGTTGTTTTTTGTATAAAGCTGGGAAGGTTAGGAGAGTGTAAAGAAAACAGGACCTGCACCCACGTGATGCATTAAATTCTTGGGAGAAGCTGAGGTTGCACAGTGAGGGCTCTGCAAGTAGACGCTTGCAGAAAATTTGAAAGGGATTTTTGTGTGTGTGTGTGTGTGTGGTTATCAGGAACACAGAAGGAAAAAGAAAAACAGGTGAGAACCCTCCCAAGAAAAGGCCTTTTTTTTTCTTCTTTCCTCCGTGTAGATGCGCATTCATTGGTTTGCTCACTGCCTTTGGTTTTTACTTTCCAAATTGGTTTAGGGATTATAAGGGTTGGAATAAGGTTTCAGTCTGGAAGGTAGAATACTTAACAATGAGAAATAATCAAATAATTAAAATTTGCAAATATGCCTCTCTCTCTGCATCTCTAAAATAGGTGTAGTGTCCCCTTAGGAAGACGAATTGGTTAATAACGGAATCACTTCGAGAACCTGAGGTGAAAGCTGTATTGTTTTGCCGGATTTATTTATTGCTCTGTGGCTTGAGGCAGTGCTTCTCAAACTTTAAAGTGCATAGCAATTCCCTGAGGTCTTCTTGGAGTCCCCGGATGATGCAAATGGGTAAGTGCTAAGCTGTTAACCAAAATGTTGAAGGTTCGGGTCCACCCAGAAAAAAAAAAAATTTTTTTTTTTTTTTTTCAAAAGAAAGCCCCGGTGATCTACTTCCAAAAAACCAGCCATAGGAAACTCTATGGAGCACAGTTCTAATCTGACACACATGGGGTCACCCTGAGTTGGAATCGACTCAATGGTTAAAACTGGAACCGGAACTGGGGATGTTCTTTAAAATGTAAATTCTGACTCAGTAGGTTTGGAGTATAGCTCAAGATTCTGCATTTGTGACAAGCTCCAGTTGAGGTCAAGGCTGCTGGTTCACCCACACCTTAAACAGCAAGGGACTAAAGTTTGCTCCTCAAAATGCTGGTCAGTCCCTAGAGTGAATAATGACCTGCCCTGGGGACAAAAGGTCTTGGTTTGTGTTGTCAGCAAATAAGTTAATATTGAAGTGATAGATCGAATGACCCTGTCCAGGTCAAGCACATGGGGATATATTATTAGTTTTTTTTTCTTCTTTTTTTTAAACGGTTGCACTGAAGCATAATTTACATTTCATAAAATTTGCCAGCTCTAAGTGTACATAATTCAATGGCTTTTAGTAATCAAGAGTTGCACAACCATTTATAGAGTTGTTCCACAATCTAGTTTTAGAACATTTTCATCACACCCAAAAACTTTTCACATGCATGTTTTCAGCTAACCCCGCACCCACCCCCAATTCTAGGCAACCACTGATTCGGTTTCTGATTGTATAAATTTGCCTTTTCTAGACTTTTCATGTAAGCCACGTCATGCAAGATGTATAATCTTTTACTTCTGGCATCATTCACTTCGCCTGTTTTTGGAGGTGGATCCATATCGTAGCCAGTATCAGTGCTTCATTTCTTTCTAACACTCAATAGTATTCCATTGGGTGGATATACCCCATTTTGCTTATATATTCACCAGGTGGTAGGCATTTAATCATTTCCAATTGTGGGTTATTACGAATAATGCTGCTATGAACAATTGTGTACATGTCTTTGTTCGGGCATAAGTTTTTATTTATCTTTTGTCGACTCCAAGAAGTGGAATTGCTGTGTCAAATAGAATGTTTGCTTAATTTTTTAAGAAGTTGCTACACTGCTCCCAGAGAGGATGGAACATTTTACATTCCCATCAGCAACGCATGAAGGTTGCAGTTCCTCCACGTCCTCCTCAACGTTTGGTATCGTCTTTTAGATTATGACCATTCTATTGGATACATAATGGTATCTCGCTGTGATTCTAATCTGCATTTCCCTAATGACTAATGATGTTAAGCTTCTTTTTATGTGCTTATTAGCCATTCATATATTTTTCTTGGGGAAAGGTCTACTCAGATCTTTTTTTCCATTTTATGACTGGGTTGTTTGTCTTCTAATTATTGAGTTGAAATAGTTCTTTATATATTCTGAATATAAGATTTTTATCAGGTTTATGATTTGCAAATATTTTCTCTCAGTCTATAGCTTGTTTTTTCATATTTTTAATAGTGCTTTTTTGAAGCACAAATGTTTTTAAGTTTGAAGTTCAATTTATCAGTTTTTTTCTTTTATGAGTCATGCTTTTGGTGTGATATTAATAACTCTGTCCAATCCAAGATCAAAAAGATTTTCTCCTATGCTTTTCTTTTAGAAGTTTTATAGTTTTAGCTCTTATAATTAGATCCACAGTCATTTTTGTGAGGTAAGAGTTTAAAGTCATTTTTTTTGCATGTGTATATTTTTTATCCTTCAACACTTACATAAGGAATGAAGAAGCAAGGCTGTGTTTCTCGGGGTTACACAGATTCTAATATCTTTTTTCATTTTTAACGTATCTTTGGGGGTCAAGCAGAATAGAATTCCTGAAATTTGAGTCCTACAGGACAATCATGCTTTTGGTGCAGAAGGTGGTTTCTTTGTGCAACTTTGATGTAAATGCCAGAGAGGAAAGAGCTGGACTGGGATATGCCAATCAGAATGTGCTCGATGCAGTAACAAGCAGAACTGGCCATCTGTTTTCAGCGCAAAAATGAACAACTGCTATTTAAATCTACTGTCTCTATGCTCTGGGCATTGCCTAGTATGTCTACATGCTCAATAAATAAAAATCAGTCATAAATTCCATTTATTCTCACACGCTTCTGCTCATTTGATTATGAGAGTGGTTTGGGCACAGGTAGGCAGGGATGAGAGGACAAGATGATAAACTGGGATAAAGCTGACTCAAGGGGCAAAATCATTTAGATTCATTCATCGCGGGAACTGAGGATTTTGTGTTAGGCCTACTATAACATAGACAATTTCAAGAATGCCAGAATGTTCCAAAACACTCTCCTTCCCCAGCCATCAGCCACTTTAACCACGCTTTAGCCAACAGACTCACTGTCTTTCTCAAACTAAAGCAGCCATAGTTTTCATATCCTTCTCAATTATAGAAGGAACATTCATAAACAACCACCTCAGGGCTAATAAATTACACCTTAATGAAAGGTAAACAAATAGTGATGATCAGAATGATAAAGGAAAGGTAATGAGCTTGGAGGATGGCTCTGCACAAATGCCAGATGGAGTGGGAAGAAAAGGATGTGCCCATCCAGGCCAAAAGGGAGCGAGGACCATGCTGCACTTTCTTTCAGAGCAAACCCGCCTTGTTTCCAAAGAGCCAAGTCAGTGCAGGACTAAGTACCGATATCATGCATTAGTGTCTGAAAATTAATTTTAAATAAAAACTAATGCATTAACATATAATCCTTCACAGACAACTGGAACGTTGGCATTTCAAAACCATTGCAAGGGGCACACGGTACAGGTCCTCAACCACTTTGCTACAGTTTGTGAGGAGAAACTGGCAGACCTTTCTCTTTGTGTCCAACAAATTGAAACAACTGTTAATATTTTAGATGCAAAACTGTCACCTATTCCAGGACTAGATGATGTCATATTTGAAGTAGCTCCTGTATCACTAGTGTCACCAATGGGCCACAATCTGAAGCCACTTCAGAGCAGTCACAGCAGATCAGTACACAAGACCCTGGACCACAGGAAAGTGAAGTAGCAGCAGAAAGTATCTTAACTGTAGCCAAGATCCAAGATATTCCAGATATCTCAGAATGATCCAGGTGGGTGTTCCAGTCATGGCAATAATAAATGAAAGGATATCTGAAGCCCTAGACCCAGGTCTTCTTGAGCGACCAGGTGCTCCAGGGCCTGGTGGAGAAGGTGAAAAACATGCCGAAGTAAGTTCAGATAGTGAGTCTTCTTTTAGTGACTGAGCTTAATTTTTATAAGGATTTCATATACATGTGGTGTTCGTATACATTTACACCCTGTAAGAGAGAGAAACTAAACTTAACCTCTTACTCATAAAAACATCAAAAAAGTAAAACATTATAACCTGGCAGTATGTCTTGTTACCAAGATAAATGGCCCTAAAATGAAAAATAAAGTATGCTAAATTAATGCTGAAAACAAAAAACAAAAATAAGAATGCCATTTGTAAAGTCCCCACAAGCACCGCAGCCTCCCCTCCCCCTTCTCAGAGATAACCCTGGTTAAGTGTTTGTCATGACATCTTCCAGAATTTTTTCATTGCATTTATATACATACTCAAGTCCCCATAAAATATGGACGTGTTTGGGGTTTTCTTACAGAGATGCTGGTAGATCATACAACTCATTCCACAACTTGCTTTTTTCCTTTAATAATACCTCTGGGAGATCTTTCCACGCTAGGATATAGAGACCACCCTATTCTCGTGGGCCAGATGTGTTATCCTGAAGTGGTTGAATGCGTCTTCTGCAGCTGGACTACGTGGGTCCACGTCTCATCTTTGCCCCTTAACAGCCGGGTGACCTTGGGCAAGTTGCTTAAACTTTCTGTGCCTCAGTATCTATATCTCTAAAATGAGAATAAGGATGTTACCTACATCAGAGAGTTCTTATGACTACTAAAGAGTTAATATATACAAAGCACTTAGAACAGGGTCTAGTGCATTGTAAGTATCCAAGAAATGTTATCTATTGTTATTCATTTTAATGGTTATATTGTATGTCTATACTATAGCTTATTTCCCTATTGATGCACATTTAGGATGTCAATAATTTTTTGTTGCTATTATTAACCATAAACACTGCAGTGAACACCCCTAAACATGCTCCCTTTGAATCTGTGTAGGGTAGTTACTAAAGTGGAATTCCAGAGACATTGGGACTAACGGGTACTGCCAAATTGGCCCTCAATTTATATTCTTGTCCATGAGCAAGGGTACCCATTTTTCCACACTCTTACCATCAATTAATGTTTTAAATGTTCATTCCTCTAAAGAATGAGAAATTATATTGCTTTAATGTTTTAATTTGAATTTCTCTAATTACAAATGGGAATAAAAATGGTTTCATATGCTCATTGATCGTTGAGGCTTCCTCCTAGGTGAATTCCCTCCCCATAATCTTTGGCCATTTTTATATTGAGTTGTTTGATTTGTAGTGCTTCTTTGTTCCGTATGCTAATACTTGGCTTGTTTACATATGCACTAGGTATGTTTTCCTCAGTTTAGGTACTAACTTCTTAATGTACTCTAAGGATACCTTAGCCGGTCCCCAACTAGTCCTGGAGTCAGTGGGACCTCAGAAGAATTAAGCCAACAGAGGCCACTGCAACTGTGCTAAGACTACAGCTTAACAGCTGACAAGGATGAGCAAGGGGCAATGGGTGCAGCTCAGAAAATACCTGGTGTACCAGACACCCTTTAGCTACCACTTGTTCAGACACGCATGATTCTAAGAGCTTCAGGATGTTAATCTGATCATTTTCATGCCTGCCCTGAACTGCGGCTACCCCTGAAATATGGTTCCAGGTTAGGAGATGAGGACCTGCAAGCCCTTGGGAAGAAGCACAAATAGCTCTGGCATGATAGACAAGAGAGATGGGGTATTAGAATAAACTAGCATGAAATTCCTCTGTGACCTCGCCACTCAAAGTAGCAGAAGTATCGCTGGGAGTGCGTTAGAAATGCAGAACCTTGGCCTCCACCCCAGGCCTACTGAATCTGCACGCTAGCAACAGTCCCCAGGGGATTTGTGGGCACATTAAAGTTTGAGAAGTACTGCTCTGGACCTGGGTCACAGGCCAGGACTACCTGCTCAGTGGACCTATGATTGGCTTCACAGATGGAGGAACTGGGTGTGCAGTGCCCTAGAAAAGGCACTCTCTGGTTTATTTTCTGGATAATAGAACATTTTAGAGGAATAAATAGGTCACGAGATAGCGCCTTGCTCTCAGGGGTCTTGCTCCCTCTATCAGCGCCTCCTGCAAGTTCTTCTGCTTCACAGGGTCAAGCGAGGCCTCCCCAGGCTTTCAGCAGTTCGCACTCCTGCAGGGCTCACACCCTGGGTGGAGCACAAAGCTCTCCCTGCCTTTAAATAGATGTGGGAAGCAGTCGAGTACGGAAGGAGAGAGGTTGGCTGATGAGACAAACCCCATTATCCTTCCTTGTGTGAAACTCAAGTGTTTTTACTAATGGGCTCTGTAGAGGCAGTTCGCCCTGGTGAAATTAAAAGAAAAAATGAATTTGAAAAAGTGTTTCTTTCTTTATCACTCATTAGTGACTCAGAGCAGTTAAGCCCATAGTTCCTAGTTTACACGGTGTTTAAGCAGAGTTTGTGGCTTTATTGAATCATAGAGTAAAAGAATCACCATCTTCCTGATCAGGGTTGGTTTCCTCTCCCTCAGGCTTTCCTGAAATGGACCAAAAAATCCAAACCAAACCCATTGCTCTCGAGTCAATTCCGACTCATAGCGACCCTATAGGACAGGGTAGAACTGCCCCATTGGTTTGCAAGGAGCGGCTGATGGATTCAAACTGCCAATCTTTTGGTTAGCAGCCAAACGCTTAACCACTGTGCTGCCAGGGCTTCCAGAAATGGACAGTACCTGGGAATCAAGTTATGTTCTTGCCACTGACACCTCTTCCCTTAGGGTTTATCCCTATACATTAGTAAATAAAGTGTTCTTTGTCCTAAACACATCATTTAGAATGATGCCCCCAATTCTCTTCAGAAAAGAATTTAATAATAATAAGCCCAAGGAAACCCACTGCCCTCGAGTCAATTCTGACCCATAGCAAACCTGTAGGACAGAATAGAACTGTCCTATAGAGTTTCCAGGGCTGTAAATCTTTAGGGAAGCAGACTGCCATATCTTTCTCCCACAGAGTGACTGGCTGGCTTGAACCACTGACTTTTCGGTTAGCAGCTGATTGCTTTAACCACCACACCGCCAGGGCTCTGAATGAATGTTTTTTGAATAATTGAATGTGCCAAGCCCAGGGATCACACTTTACACATGTTGTCATTGTTGTTAGGTGCCGTCGAGTTGGTTCTGACTCATAGCTGCCCTATGTACCACAGAAAGAAACACTGCCCGGTCCTGAGCCATCTTTACAATCCTTGTGATGCTTGAGCTCATTGAGGGTCTTCCTCTTTTCCACTGACCCTGTACTCTGCCAAGCATGATGTCTTTCTCCAGGGACTGATCCCTCCTGACAACATGTCCGAAGTATGTTAGACGCAGTCTCACCATCCTTGCCTCTAAGGAACATTCTGGCTGTACTTCTTCTAAGACAGATTTGTTCATTCTTTTGGCAGTCCATGGTATAGTCAATATTCTTCGCGAACACCACAATTCAAAGACGTCAATTCTTTTTCGTTCTTCCTTATTCATCGTCCAGCTTTCACATGCATATGATGCAATTGAAAATACCATGGCTTGGGTCAGGTGCGCCTTAGTCTTCAGGGTGACATCTTTGCTCCTCAATACTTTGAAGAGGTCCTTTGCAGCAGATTTGCCCAGTGCAATGCATCTTTTGATTTCTTGACTGTTGCTTCCATGGCTGTTGATTGTGGATCCAAGTAAAATGAAATCCTTCACAACTTCACTCTTTTCTCCCTTTATCATGATGTTGCTCATTGGTCCAGTTGTGAGGATTTTTGTTTTCTTTATGTTGAGGTGCATTCCATACTGAAGGCTGTGGTCTTTGATCCCCGTTAGTAAGTGCTTCAAGTCCTTTTCACTTTCAGCAAGCAAGGTTGTGTCATCTGCATAATGCAGGTTGTTAATGAGTCTTCCTCCAATCCTGATGCCCCATTATTCTTCATATATTCCAGCTTCTTGAAGTATTTGCTCAGCATACAGATTGAATAGATATGGTGACAGAATATAACCCTGAAGCACACCTTTTCTGACTTTAAACCAATCAGTGTCCCCTTGTTCTGTCTGAACAACTGCCTCTCAATCTATGTAAAGGTTCATCATGAGCACAATTTAAAAAAAAGGAATTCCCGTGCTTTGCAATGTTATCCATAATTTGTTATGATCCACACAGTTGAATGCCTTTGCATAGCCAATAAAACACAGGTAAACATCCTTCTGGTATTCTCTGCTTTCAGCCAGGATCCATCTGACATCAGCAATGATATCCCTGGTTCCACGTCCTCTTCTGAAACCAGCCTGAATTTCTGGCAGTTCCCTGTTGATATACTGCTGCAGCTGTTTTTGAATGGTCTTCAGGAAAGTTTTGATTGCATGTGGTATTAATGATATTGTTCTATAATTTCCAGATTCGGTTGGATCACCTGTCTTGGTAATAGGCATAAATATAGATCTCATCCAGTCAGTTGGCCAGGAAGCTGTCTTCTATATTTCTTGGCATAGATGAGTGAACACCTCCAGTGCTACATCTGTTTGTTGAAACATCTCAACTGATATTCCATCAATTCCTGGAGCCTTGTTTCTCGCCAATGCCTTCAGACAGCTTGGACTTCTTCCTTCAGTACCATTGGTTCCTGATCATATGTGAACTCTTGAAATGGTTGAACATTGACTAATTCTTTTTGGTATAATGACTCTGTGTATTCCTTCCGTCTTCTTTTGATGCTTCCTGCATCGTTTAATATTTTCCCCATAGAATCCTTCACTATTGCAACTCGAGGTTTGAATGTTTTCTTCAGTTCTTTCAGCTTGAGAAACGCTGAGCATGTTCTTCCCTTTTGGTTTTCCATTTCTAGCTCTTTCTGCAAGTCATTATAATACTTTGTCTTCTTAAGCCGCCCTTTGAAATCTTCTGTTCAGTTCTTTTACTTCATCAATCCTTCCTTTTGCTTTAGCTGTTCGACGTTTGAGAGCAAGTTTCAGAGTCTCCTCTGACATCCATCTTGGTCTTTTCTTTCTGTCTTGTCTTTTCAATGACCTCTTGCTTTCTTCATGGATGATGTCTTTGATGTCATTCCACAACTCATCTGGCCTTGAGTCACTAGTGTGCAAGGTGTCAAGTCTATTCTCCAGATGGTCTCTAAATTCAGGTGGGATGTACTCAAGCTCATATTTTGGCTCTTGCAGACTTGCTCTGATTTTCTTCAGTTTCAGCTTGAACTGGCATATGAGCAATTGGTGGTCTGTTCCACAGTCGGCCCCTGGCCTTGTTCTGACTGATGATATTGAGCTTTTCCATCGTCTCTTTCCACAGATGTAGTCAACTTGATTTCTGTGTGTTCCATATGGTGAGGTCCATGTGTACCCAGTACCCAGGGCAGTTGAGTCAATATCCATGTGTAGTCACTGTTTATATTGGTGAAAGAAGGTATTTGCATTGAAGAAGCTGTTGGTCTTGCAAAATTCTGTCATTCGATCTCTGGCATTGTTTCTATCACCAAGACCGTATTTTCCAACTGCTGACCCTTCTTCTTTTTTTCCAACTTTCGCATTCCAATTGCCAGTAATTATCATGCATCTTGATTGCATGTTAGACCAATTTCAGACTGCAGCAGCTGATAAAAATTCTTCTATTTCTTCATTTTTGGCCCCAGTGGTTGATGCATAAATTTGAATAATAATCATATTAACTGGTCTTCCTTGTATGTGTATGGGTATTATCCTATCACAGTGTTGTACTTCAGGATAGATCTTGAAACGTTGTTCTTTTTGACAGTGAATGCAACACCATTCCTCTTTAAGTTGTCATTCCCAGCATAGTAGATATGTGATTGTCTGATTCAAAATGGTCAATACCAGTCCATTTCAGTTCACTAATGCCTAGAATATTGATGTTGTTGCATTCCATTTCATTTTTGACAATTTCCAATTTTCCTAGATTCATACTTCATACATGCCAGGTTCTGATTATTAATGGATGTTTGCAGCTGTTTCTTCTCATTTTGAGTCATGCCACATCAGCAAATGAAGGTCCCAAAAGTTTTACTCCACCCATGTCATTAAGGTCGACTCTACTTTGAGGAGGCAGCTCTTCCCCAGTCATCTTTTGAGTGCCTTCCAACCTGGGGGGCTCATCTTCCAGCACTATATCAGACAATGTTCCGCTACTATTCATAAGGTTTTCACTGGCTAATGCTTTTCAGATGTAGACTGCCGGGTCCTTCTTCCTAGTCTGTCTTAGTCTGGAAGCTCAGCTGAAAACTGTCCTCCATGGGTGACCCTGATAGTATCTGAATACCTGTGGCATAGCTTCCAGTATCACAGCAACATGCAAGCCCCCACAGTACAACAAACTGACAGACACTTGGGGGACTCTACACATAGACTGTCACAATTCAACTTCATTACCATTTGAGGCAGGTGATATGATTATCTCCATTATACAGCTGAGGAAACTGAGGCGCAGAGGTTTTAACTCAATTGTCCATACACAGCTAGTAAAGTGGGAGGCCCACCTATGACACATATTACTTCTAAAGCATCTTTTGTCACAGGCAGCACCCCCTAGCACTGGGTGGAGGCAGTAATGGAGGAGAGATGAAATGGGATCATGAGCTTTTGTTCTGCCGACAGCTGGATACAAAGGCTAAATCCAACTGAAGACATTGAATGAGTTCTATATATTAGGTTCTTCAAGCTCAAGTGCCTCCAGAAAGGAAGCAATACAGTATAGAGCAGGGTTCTCAAACTTGAGTGAGCATCAGGAACATGGTAACTTGTTAAACATGGATTGCTGGGCCCCACCCCAAAGCGTTCCTGAGTCAGTAGGTCTGGGGTAGGGCCTGAGAATTTGCCTGAGAATTCTAAGTTCTCAGGTGATGCTGATATTGTTTCTGGGAACTACACTTTGAGAATCACTGGCTAGTCCTTAAGAGCACAGTCTCTGAAGCCAAAACCAGCACATTTGAGTCCCAGCTCTGCCATTGACCAGCTGTGTGACCTTGGGCAAGCTCTTTTTGTCTCCTCTGTACTTCTTTTTTCTACAGTATAAAATGGGGCTAAAAATTGTACCTTATCTCTTAAGTTACTGTGAAGTGTGGACAAGATCATGCAGATAAAAAATTTAACACAGGACCTGGTACCTGTTAAGCATTCAACAAATGCTACGGTTGTCATCATCATCATCATCATCATCATACTTTATTCTCATACTCCTCCTCTCACCTCCAACACACCAGAGTTCTTCGTGCTTTCTGTACGAAAAATTGATCTTAATAATAGGTCCTCTATCAAAAGTTTGTCTTGAGGATTAAATGAGCTACTCTTTGTAAGGAATTTAGCACCATGCCTGGTACATAGTCACAGTGTTATCATTTCCTTTCCTTACTGTCAACCATGCATTGTTCTAATCATTTTCTAACATTATCTTATTTAATCCTTACAAGCGCCTTGCAAGGTAGAAAATGTTATAATCATTTTACAAGAACGAAACTAAAGCATCAGAAATTAAGTTACTTGCTCAAGATCACTCAGTAGTTGAGCTGAGATTTAAATGTAGATCTTCTTAACGTGATAAACAATGCCAGGGTGAATTGTGGTCTTCCAGTTTGGATGTTGGGAGTGCTAAGAGAAAGGAAAGGTTTTTGTTTTGGAATGGAAGAGTTAGAAAAACAGCTTCATTTATTGGCCCATGACATGGATCAAGGCTCATTGCAATCACTTTTTAGACAATTCAAGGTCATTTCCAGCTTGTACAGGAGCCCTGGTGGTGATTAACTGCTAACCAAAACTACCAGCAGCCCCAAGGGATAAAGATGTGGCAGTCTGCTTCCACAGAGGTTCACAGCCTTGGAAACCCTATGCGGTCGCTATGAGTTGGTTTTACCAGAATTCACTAAGAAAGAAAACAGAACAGCCATGAGCTAGGCTCATACATATTTTCTGCAGGATCAATTGAATAGCATTCATCTTGCTCCAGGATCTATACTTTGTTCCCTTGCTGGGTCACTGTCTATCCACAGAACCATACATGGAAATGTCGAAATGATAGTTAAAATAATTTGAAATGGGCAAATGCAATGCCACAATATTAGACTTTGGTTTCCCTGAAGGAAGGGGTATTTATTTTTTTTTTAGGCACCAGCTTCAGATCCACCCAAATTAGCTACAAGATGAAAATGATTTTTCTCTCTGTAATTACGGAGGTGGTCCCCAAAGATGGTTATGATGTTAAATTGGCACCAAGTCTCAAGGAATGTTTGCAGGTAACTTTCTAGGTTATAGGGGAGGACCAGGCATTTACAAAGGAGGAAACCATAGGCTTGACCTATGGAACGTGGTTAGTGTTTGTAGGAAGGAGAAGCCTCCAGCAGTAGAAGATAAAATTTCCATTTACCCGGGGGCAAAGAACAATCATAAACAGGTGCTGTTGCCTGTTCAACCATGCTATCTGACATCTCAACCAAGCATCTTCTCAGCTGCCTCAGGTTTCACCAAGGAAAAGGCAATTTTAATTCACCTCTCTCTCTCTTTTAAATCTCTGACTGCTTTAAAAATAAAATAAAATAAAATCTTTTAGGATAACAGAACATGTGTACAGAATGTTCTTGTAGCCAGAAGTTATCCCATAGCTCTGGCCTGTGACCAGTTTGCCTGGGAGGATTTATTTTAAGCTATTCTTATCAGAATCCGTCTGGCTGTGCCAGCATGGGAGCTAATTCTCTGACAATAAGCCTGCCAGGGTGTGTTTGGGTCTCTGTTTGTTTGTTTTGATGTGTACAAAGACTGCAAAATGGATAGCAGCATCACACTTCTCTATAAATGAGTGGCACGGCTGGCACAACGGGGGAGGCTTGATGATATTTGGAAATCTGGGTAGTGAACAAACAAGTACTTAAGGGAAAATGTAGGTAGGTACATTCTCTCCTTGCAGGGAGACCCAGAAGCATAGGGTCTCTTGAGATGAATAGGACTAGCAGAATTCAAAATGGCAGCCTTTCAAGATCACCGAGAGGAGACATTCAAGAGACTCTGTAGGACCAGGAAACTGAGCTTCAGTGTGGACCTCCGAGTGAAGCTGCTTACATGCTCCACTCACACCATTCACACATCCAGCTAATGGGTGCCCTTGCTTAACAAATCTCACCTGTCAACATTGATGACTACTTAAACCTCTGGCTTCAGTTTCATGACATCCTCAGTTTTACATTCTCCAATCTCTGCCTCACCTCATGTTGGCTGTGAACCTTAAACAAGATCTCTCAGAACTGTCCCACTGTTGAAACTTCTCACTGAAATCCTACCCTGCTCTTGCCACCTGACATCCACTGAGCACACCATCTTTTTCCTTGTCATTTCTTTTCCCACTGTCACCATAGTTCTGACATAAGTTCTTTTCAATCCAGCCTGGACCACGTATCTGGTCCTACTAGCTATTATCTCTGATCTTCTTGCTCCTTTGATATTCCCAAACCCCATTCTTGGAAACACTTTGTGGTGTATCAAATCCTGAAAGAAGCTAAGATACTGATATTGACCCAAGGGGGTCTACCACCAAGCCATGCTGTTTAGCCTTGGGTAAGCCGTTAGCCTAAGCCAACATATTTTGTTTTGCTCTTAGTTAACTCTGCCAAATTCCCCACAATGCTTGTTCCAAACCTTTTGTCTCTCTGCAATATTCCAACCTCAGCCCCTGGCTCTTCTTTGGAGATAAATAACCTGACTGCTTAGTTCACCAAGAAGACTGAGAGCATACACTATAAGAATCCCCAGCTTCTCTCCTTTTCACCTCAAAATCACTCTACCTTCAGCTCCCCTTTGCCCTTACTTCAGAAGAGATATTTCTCTTCTTTGCCAAGGCTCACTCAACCTTATCTTATGACTTGATCCTATCCCTCATATCTGCAGCCATTAGTAATCTCATCATCCGTCCTTTTCCCATTGGGTCAAACTCTTTTTGCTAATGTGCACACTCAGATTCTTCCTACAGCTAAAAATTAAAAACCTTTACTTGTTTCTGTAACCTTCTCAAGTTAACTACTTACTCTGGTCCATCTTAAGAATCAAATTCTTTGAAAAAATTTCTCAACACATACATACTCCCTAACTTTTTTTTTCTTCTTTTTAAAATTTGGATTCTATTTCTCTCTAAACTAAAGCTGTTTGCTTCAAGATTACCAATGAAAATGGCAAACCCAATGGACATTGTTCTCTTGACTTGTCTGATGCTGCACCATCCAGGTTCTTCTCTGTCTTCTTAACTGGTTTCTCTTGCATCTTCTAAACTCTGAGTATAGTTTTACTCAAGGTCCTAATCTCCTGCTGCGCCCTGCTCTCTCGATGCTCTCTGTTAACAATCTTATCTACTTTCCTGGTTCCATATTCCATCACTATGCAGAAAACTCCTCAGACAAGCTCTGTTGCGGATTGAATTGTGTCCCCCAAAAAATGTATGTTGACTTGGCTAGGCCATGATTCCCAGTATTGTGTGAATGTCCACCATTTTGTCAACTGATGTGATTTTCCTGTGTGTTGTAAGTCCTACCTCTATGATGTTAACGAGGCAGGATTAGAGGCAGTAATGTTAATGAGTCAGGACTCAATCTACAAGATTGGGTTGTATCTTGAGTCAATTTCTTTTGAGATATACTTTTATATATTTTCTCTCTTTAAGGAAATCAGCAGAGAGGCAGGGGGATCTCATTACCACCAAGCAAGAAGAGCCAGAAATGCACACATCCTTTGCATTTGGGGTCCCTGCACTGAGATGCTCCTAGAGCAGGGGAAGATTAATGACAAGGACCTCCCCTCGGAGCTGACAGAGAAAGAGAGAAAGGCTTCCCCTGAAGCTGGCACCTGAATTCAGACTTTTAGCCTCCTAGACTGTGAAAGAATAAAGTTCTCTTTGTTAAAGCCGTTCACTTGAGGTTTTCTGTTATAGCAGCCCTAGATAACTGAGACAAGCTCTAACCTCTCTTCCAAGTTCCACCCTGTAAATCCAACTTTCCACTGGCTCTTAGACAAATAAGTAATCATAATAATAGCTATAATTTATTCATACCTACTATGTTCCAGGCACAATTGTAGGGTATTTATTCATATTATATTATTTAATTTCCTCCACAAGCCTGTGAGTAGGCATCATTATACAAGATAAATAGATAGATGCATATCAAAGCTAGAGAGGTTGAATAACTTGCTCAAGATCATATATTTAATAAGGCACAAAGCTGGTACTTGAATCCTGATCTTGGAAAGAGTGTTGAACTAAGAATAGGAAGATCTGAAATCTAGTTCCAGCTTTGACATTAACTGAGCCTCACTGGGCCATTGTTTGGTCATCTAAAAAATGGGGGTAAAATATCCCTCCCGTGTCACTCAACTCTAAATATCCAAGTTTTCATGCTTCTGTGATTTTGAGATGTCTCTTTGGCAGCTCAAATCCAATAACATTAAAAACAAACATGTACTTGATCATACCTTCTGAAACCTATCGCACTTAAAGTGAACTTAATCATTTCAGAATTACTGACAAGTGCCTCTACAAGGATTTCTTGTCTTGATGGGTGTAGGATTTGCTGCCCTAATGAAAAGTCGTAAGGTTTTCTTTTTTAAACTGCCCCCATTACATCTAGTGTAGTAATTTGCATTCAATATTTACTACAAAATGCTGTTGCCAAATGCAGTAGTATGAACTAATCATATAATTAAGTGAAATCAATAATGGGTTTATCCAGATATTCAAAATCTGAAGTAAATCTCAATCAGCAATTATTACCAAGTACTTATATACAAGACCATCATTACAATAAAAATAGAAAGAACACCTAATTGTTTTTCTTTACTGGTAGTTCAATATACCAATCATTTGAAAATAGTAAATTTGGAACATTTTAATAAAATATTTGAGGGTGGTTCATGAGTGCTTTATAAAAATTCATTCTAAAAAAAATGTGAGGTTTGAAAAAATTTTACCTCCAAATCTGTCTATGAGATGTCCTAGAAGATAAAATGATGAAAAAAATACATAAAATCAAGTGGAACAAATCACTCCATCATCAATCAGGGCCTATTAAATCAAGCGTTTGCTATTTTTTAAATAACTTCTATCTTTTCACATCACAAAAAAATACAATCTTAGTATTAAAAAAAGTCAAAGCTATAGAAAAGTAAAATAATATTATCTGTAAGCCTACATCTCGGACATGTTGTTGTTGTTATTGGGTGCCATTAAGTCAATTCCAACTTATAGCAATCCCGTGTGACAGAGTAGAACTGCCCCATAGGGTTTTCTTGGCTATAATCTTTACCTAAGCAGATCACTAGGCCTTTCTCTCACAGAACCTCTAGGTAGGTTCAAACCATCAACCTTTCAGTTAGCAGCCAAATGGTTAAAACCACTGCACCACCAGGGCTCCTTTGTCCAGATATATCCATTATTAACATTTTCGTGTATAATTTTCTAGTTTTTTTTTATGCATGCTTTTAAAAAAGTAGGATTCTACTCAAAAACTGTTTTTAGTCTGATTTTTAAGTTTAAAACATAGTTGGACACCTTTCTGTCGTGTACAACTTTCCTTCAATCTCTTTCTTAAATGGTACATAATAGTCTGGATTCAGGATGTACCGTAATGTCAATCTCCTAATGTTGGCTATTTAGGTTATTTCCAATTTTCACTCTTCTAAACAATAACTGACCCTGTAGCTAAACTTTTGCACAAATTCCTGAAGATTTGGCTTGAAGAATTCCTAAATATGAGATTATAACGTCAATGGATGTGCAAGTTTTCAAAATCTTTGATGTCATTATTACCAAACTGTGTCCAAAAAGGTTGCCCTAATACATCATTCCACCACCAGTGTAGGGGAGTACCTGTGTTCATGACCTTCACCAGTGTTTCATGCTATTAATCATTTCAATTTTTGCCAAATTGGAAGTTGTTTTAATTTGTATGTGCCAAATACTATGTCCAAATTTATATCTTGATAAATATTCTAGTGTATTCTCCAGGGCAAGAAAAACATCTCAGGAAAAGAAAAGGAAAATGACCTCAAAGAGTTAGCAAAACTGTTAAGGATATGGGGTAAAGTTTATTTCTTGAGGCAGTAGATATAAAAATAATGTGCCAGGGCTTGTTGTACAAAATCGAAGGAAGGTATAGATCAAAAAACAAACAAAAGCCTGAAGAAGTAAACAGAAAAACAAAAAACAAACACCAGAAAAGACTGCATTGACCACAGGAGAAGCTATTACTTCCCAGGAAAAATATTTCCTTACAATTCTGTGTGAAATAGAAAGGTAATCACATTACGCAATATATAATAATAGTTAATGGAGAGAAGCTTGCCACACAGGAGGCGAGAACTGGTCCACACATTATGCTGGGAAGTTGACTAAAGCTTTTCCTAAGTTCTTTTGAGGCTTATGCAAGAGAACTTTCCTGTGTTCCAAGAGAACTCTTGGTTTCATCTTTGGAGAATAGCCAGCAGCCCGGTTAATCGAATGGCAAACTCATCTATCATTTCATCCTAAATTGCCAAAAGATTTATATGTTGATAATCTTAGCCCTCACTATAAAGCAGACAGAATAACTCATTGTTGTGGAGTCTATACCAACTCATAGGGAGCCTATAGGACAGAGCGGAACTACCCCATAGGGTTTCCAAATCTTTACAGAAGCAGACTTCCCCATCTTTCACCCACAGAGAAGCTGGTGGGTTCAAACCACTGACCTTTCAAATAGCAGCTGAGAGTTTAACCACTGAGCAACCAGGGTCTAAAAGGTTTCTAAGGCTTGGATTTGAATCCTGACATTGTCATTAACTAGCTCTGCGTCCCTATATTAAGTAACTTAAATGTTCAGAGCCTCAGTTTCCCTTCCTATAAAATAGAGATAACATGATCCTAAGACAATCACAGAATTCTCATAAGGCCCAAATATGATAATAAATGTGAAAAAGGTCTTTATATACAGTTGGGATTGAAGGGTCAGAAATTAAATATGGTGGAATATTAAAGTCTATAAGCCCCACCCAGCCAATTTAAAAATTATCTGTTTATCTATATTCCCCAAGTGTAAAACATTAGTCAACTTCTTAAACCCCAAAGTCTAGATGAGCCTATTTTTGCAAAATATTTTAATAACTATCTAGACCAAATGTGCTCATGTCTTCTTGCTGTCTGGGAAGCCAGACTTTCTTAATCTTGCCTTGGCAAATCCACATTACAATTTTGAAAATGTGTTGTCTTCAAATCTACCTGAATCCGCCCCCAGAGTATACAATATCCTACATGTTACCAAATGTTTGTCCTAAACTCCAGAGTCCCCTCATATTTGTCACCTCCATCTTCTCCCAATCTACGTAATTGACTAAGAGGAAAAAAATCCTTTCACAAAACTATATATGAAGCTGTTAAAATTTCATCATAAAAATCATTAAATTAAGCATGGAGTCTTCCAAAACTAGAGTTAAAATAATATCATAGCTTAAGGAGGTATCTTCAAGAGCTATTTTGTTGTTGTCATTGTTCTGAATAATAATTCACCATAGGACTTTTTTACTATTTTGCAAACCACAAAAATAACTTCCAGTGTGACTTATCTTCTCTTGTACTCAAATTAATGCTGAAATACACATTGGTTGATTGAAATTGTCTAGCTCCTTCTCATCGGTTGTCAGTTTTTCCTGCCCTAGAGCTGAAACTCAATTATCAGGTCTCCTGCTCACCTTGAAAACTTGAACAAGTACATAAGACCACTTGCGGAGGGCTATTTCCTGTAGCTCCTCAGTAGTTGATGCTTCTTTGTTGAGTGGCTGTGCTATTAAAACACTGTCTGTGACTCTTTGGTCTAAGGGAGTTATTCCATGCAAGACAAAAAAGAAACCAAATTCATTTATGTATCCAGTAGTTCCTGTGTGCCAGATACTGTCACAGGCACTGAATGGAGTATTGAGTGAAACAGACAAGGCTTCTTGCTCACATGGTCCTTGCATTCTAGTAAAGAAGACTTACTATAAACAAATCAGTGACTGTATAATACCATGGAGTGGTGAGTGCTATGAGGGAAGTGAATCACGTTAAATGGGGAGATAATGTGGAAATTGTATACTCACAGTTTGGTGAGGCTGTCAAGGAAGGGTTCCCTGAGGAAATTAAATTTCAATAGTGAAGGAGTAAACCAGGCTAAGAAACAGTGATAGGACTTTCCAGGCTAAAGGAATAGTGAGTGCAATGGTCTTAAGATGGGACAAATCTTAGCATATTTGAAGAAGAACAAACAAGTGACACTGGTTAGAGCAGAGTAAATGAGAAGAGTGATAGGTAATGAGTTTAGAGAAATGGGCAGGGGAAAATCATGGAGGGTTTTGTAGATCGTACATGCTATGGGAAACCACTGGAAGATGCTGAGCAGGGGCACAATATACTCTGATAAACACTACAAAACTGTTGCCACTCCAACTGCTGCATGGATAATTGACTAATAGTGAGCAATGGTAGAAGCAGGAGACCATTCCTGGCCAGCTGTGAGACAATGGTGGCTTGGATGAGAGTAGAAGGAAAGGAGGTGTTGAGAAGTAGTCACAATGGGGATATATTTTAAAGCTAGAGCTGATATCACCATACTTTTCCATCTCTTTAATAGGGTGCATAGAAAAAAAAAAATCAAGGATAATGCCTGAATTTGTAGCCAAAGGAGGTCAGCAAACACTGGTGCCATTAAAGAGTGGGAGAAGCCTAAGTTGCTTGAGTTCGGGAGTTACAGGGAAACCAAGGATTCAATTGTGGGTACGATGCATTTGAGAGACTTACTAGATACGCAAACGGAGATGTCATCTAAGCAATTGGGTAACTTGAAGAATTGCTGAACTTCAAATATTTTTGTGAGTTTAAATCTCACAACTCCATTTTGCTTATGGACTTCAACTTTCCACCTGTGATCAGCATGTTGATATGGTGTCTATCAGCTGTTCTCAATCATGCTCTCAATAGTCTCAGTCTAATAGTATGTTTATTTAAAGATGGGTGCTCGCCTCGTTACCTGTTCAAATATTGCAACAGATAGTTTAGGAAAAGTGATAAATTGTAATTATAATTACTTTTTCCTAACGCCAATGTCTTAAGGAGTGTCATATATCCTTTTGATGTGATAAAAGCTCTTGATAGGTGCAATTACTAAAAAATTGTTACTAGGTAAAAAGGGGAGAAGCAGTGTCTATTAACTTGTCAATCACTGAGGGATACTAGGTAATGTACATTGTTACCCCTAAGCAGATGATTCTGACATCTCCATAAAGAGATATTGGTCCCAGATTCTAGGCAAATGTGATCATAATTAATTCAAAAGATGATATATTGCTAAGGTGTTACCCAAATGTTAGTTTCAGTCATATGGTCATACGCTGGAACCAGCTTATCTGGAGTAATACATTCTCCTACAAATATTGGTTCCAAAGAAATTTTTCATAAAGCAAGCTGCCTATGTAATTGACAAAAGTTTCAAGATCAAGAAAAAGGTGAGCTGTACCATGAAAAATCACCATAAATTATCCTTTATGCACTCTTAGGAAACAGGCCCTGTATTAAGCCTTTCTGCTTCTTTCTTGCCTACTCTGGACAAAGGACCATAATCTGAGCTTGTCACATGAAACCCAGCCAATTCCATCACACTTTGCAGGAGTCCAGATCCACTCTCACTGCCGACGCCTTTGGAGCCACAAAGTGATAGTCAGCCCGGCAGTTATGGATGCCCAACACATGGCAGACCTGAAAATAAATGTTATGAAAAAGGCCACAGGGCCATAATAGAGTTGTTATTAGAGCCGAGCTGAGTGCTGCAAAACAACTGAACATCCACTATCCAGAGAGGAACAGAGATTTCAGAGACTGTTTGGGGGTGGACGAGGGATGGAGTTTGCTGGTTCCAACTTCCATTTCTGCAACTGACACACAGAAGCCGAAAAAGCAGAATGTATTCAAATGCCTTTTTAAAAAATGGAAATCCAAACAAACTATGAATGGGTCTAGTCTCCAATCAGCAACGTGTGAAGAAGAACTGATTTGGAATGTTTTCCTGTTGTGTTTTGTCTTTTCTCTAAAGAAGTGGGAGCTTATTACGCCCAGAAATCTGAGTGCCAGGTAAGAGAGAGATCTTGCCTCAACTGCTCTGACAAAGAGGAAGAAATTGTGGGCACCCCAAGTTTCAGGACTCAGATCCTGTGAAAAATCATCACTATTCATCTATTCAGCTCCCTTTTCTTTATGAGTGCTAATTTTGAAGGGAACATGTGGGTTGACATTTTTCTTTAAGAATGACTTTACTCTGTCGTATGGAGGAAAACGATTTTAGCCAAAATCCTATTCTCTGCCATTATGGCTTTTTTAATTCAGTATAATTTGCCCTTGAAGCATAGACCGTTTTGTTAGCTGCTCATATTGATAATTCAGGATCCAGTCTCTAAAATCAGATAAAGCCACAATGGTGATCATCACACATTTTACCAAAAGTCTAGAGAAATGTCTAAGTGACCCCAAAGTTACAAAAAGTTAACTTTCTGACCATTCTTCCAGTGTCATTCTTAATTCTGTCACCTTGACATCACTTTGACTCCTTCAGGAAGCAGTGTTCTGAAGAGTAGAAAAATGTCAACAGGCGACGTTGGGATGAATGTACTACTCTGACAGCATTAAACTTTCATGGAGATGTTTATGTATTATACATGGGTAAGTCAGCAAGTTTGTATTAGAAATAATCTACAGAAGCAATAAATTAATGCTGTAGTATTAATATTTCTTTACATGTTCAGTGAATGGTTCCAATCTTTGTGGCCGAAATCCCACACATCACCAGCTACCAAACGCCATTATGCCCTGGTGTCCAGCCTTCACTAGGCTGAGGCTCTGATGTGCCCTTTTCAGTTCTGAAAATCTCAGTTTGCATAATGACTCTCAGCCTACTAAATTATCTTTGTTTCTGTGTGGAATTGTAAAGGTTGAGTGGTGAGGGCTTAAAGAATCCTCTTAAATAATTAACTGGAGTAAACAAAGTAACATCTTGAAGAGTGGTATTTTTTTTCCCTTCCCCTTGGGGAAAAAATAGCAAACTCCTTAAGATAATAAATTAGATAGAAAGGGGCAGGCACTCTTAAAGGATGGAATAAGGGTGGGAGGAGGGTTGAAGAAGCAATAGAGGATTTTGGTTAGTTGTATCTGGTGCCAGAAATGGTTTCTTGTAAACCCAAGCCAGTGGACATTTGGCTACTAAGGTCTTCTTTATCAACAATAATAATGTTTATGGAAAGTGAAGATTAAAAAAAATGGCAGGCCCGCTTTAAAAGATACTAAAGATACTCCATTAATGAAAAGAGTGTGTGAATATTTGCACGTGTGTATGTACACACAGGAGACAATGGAATTACCCTCCTCAAAAGTATTTGATAAGAGGAAAAGGAATCTAAGGCATAAAGGATTTTCTGATGTTATCAAGCTATTCTGCTCACCAACTGATGAAGGTTATAGACATGATCCACCCCTCCAAAACGAAATTTAACAATAACAAGTGAAAATGTGAACATTTCTGATGCCATTGATGATTTAATGAAAATGTGAAAAAGCTAACGTGGGGCAGAATTTCATTTTGCAAAGCATGAAGGGGAAAATGTGGACTGCAGAGCAAACTCATGTTTGCCATTAGAAGCTACAGCTGATTGAGACAGCCTCAAATGAAACGGAGAGCCAAAGGCTTTCTTCGCTCCTTTCTAATGTGTTCATAACTCTCTCAGGAATTGTGAGTTTGTGACACAATTGGAGAGCATTTGGAAGTCCAAGATTCAGGGCACACCCATGAAGCCCTAGTGGTGCAGTGCTTAAGAGCTCAGCTGCTAACCAAAAGGTCGGCAGTGTGGATCCACCAACCACTCCTTGGAAAGCCTGTGGGCAGTTCTACTCTGTCCTATAGGGTTGCTATGGGTTTGGTTTTTTTGGTTTGGTTTAGGGCATAGCCAGATGCCCCATGGTGTCAGAAGTTCCTTGTCATAGCTAAATTCCTTTGTATAGTGACTTCAAACTGTCTTCCAATTCTCCTCTCTGTTATTTGGCTGCCCTTATTTCCTGTTTGAAGCCCTGGTGGCTCAGTGACTAAGAGCTCAGCTGCTATCCTAAAGGTCAGTAGTTCGAATCTACCAGCCTCTCCTTGGAAACCCTATGAGGCAGTTCTACTCCATCCTATAGGGTAATTATGAGTCAGGATCAATTCGATGGCAACTGCTTTTTTAATTTCCTGTTTGGAACCCTGGTGGCAAAGTGGTTAAGCGTTCAGCTGTTAAACAGAAGGTTGGCAGTTTGAGCCAACCAGCCACTTCGTGGGAGAAAGATGTGGTAGTCTGCTTCTGTAAAGATTCGAAAAACAAAAAACAAACCCGTTGCTGTGGAGTTGATTCCAACTCATAGTGACCCTACAGGACAGAGTAGAACTGTCCCATAGGGCATCAGGGAGCGGATCATGGATTACTAACTGCTGACCTTTTGGTTAGCAGCTGTAGCTCTAAACCACTGCATTGCCAGGGCTCGCTGTAAAGATTACAGCCTTGGAAACTCTATGGGGCAGTTCTACTCTGTCCTATAGGGTTGCTGTGAGTTAGAATCGGCTCGATGGCAGTGGGTTTGGTTTTTTGTTTATTTCCTATTTACCTGAAAGTCAGACCTTAGCCAAACAAAATAAAATACCACCCTCCACACACATCTTGTTTACTTTCTCATTTTCCCATGGAAATATATCTTCTTATTCCAAACATTATATTCCTCTTAAATATTCTGCTTAAAACTCCTCACTTCTATAAACCCCAGTCAGTTTGTTTTCATTTACTGTAGTATCCCTACAGCATTCATTCACAAAATATTTTTTTGAGCACTTACTGTATACAAGGCAAAAGATAGGATGGCAGGATCACAGAGACTAACAAGTTGAATTCTCTACTCTCAAGGCAGTCCACTCCAATTGGGTAGATGGACGATACATTGCGGTGACTATAATGAGACTCATGGGAACAGGAGTCCAACTAAGTGCCAGCGGGTAAGCTAAAGTGGAAGTTTCTGGAAAGACATAAGTGTCTAAGGTGAGACTTAAAAGATTAGAAGTTACTAAGATCGTGCCTCCCAGGCATGGAGATCAGCATCGAGCCTGGAAGCAGCATGATGGAAATTTCACCCATCATTGTAGGTTCTTTTACATAAGTGTTTCATAACAGTCTGTCTTGTCTCCCCCTTTACACTGACTCGCCCTTCAGACCATATGCTATCTGAGGGAGGAATTACATGAGGTAATGTGCCTCCCACGAAGTAGCAGTAGATAGCTACCAGAATTCTTATTACTCAACCTAGTTCACTGTTTCTCTTGTATATTCCTGAAGTACCTTTAAAAAAAAAAAAAATTTTAAAGTGCTCTTTAAATGAGTATTCAAATTTTGTTCACTTGCTCATTCCTATCTTGTCTCCCTGGTGGATAGCAGGGTAGGAGATGGCTACTGAGGCTAGAATGAGGACTCAAGGGGGAAGTGAGAGAGTCATGGAATGAAACCAGGGTTCCCAAACTTCCTGTTAGGATCCTCTCTTAAGGTCACCAGGGGAGTAGAGTGTTGACAGTAACTATCCTGGGGGATGAGGCTGGGGAGGGGGTGGTAGTAGACTGTAGGAAGCCACAGCAGCTGGCTTCATTACTCCCTAACAAAGCGTCTCTATAAATCACAGACAAGAGGGAATCCTAGGTTGGGTGGGGGAGGGAAGTTCAGGAAAGTGCTCTTTGGTAAGTGGTTTGGCACTCAATTGGGCTTTGCAATCTTCTGATGAATCACCATTTACTGATTTAGGGGCTCTGAACAAAATCTTTTACTCCTTTTCTAAGCGTTGCTACCACTGAACACAGCCTTTGTTTTCTGGCTTAAACATGAAGCAAAAAGACACATGGTATGACTTTAAGTAATAGGTTCTTGAAGCCTCTATTTCATTTTAAGCAATTGGATCATCACCAAAATCGCATCATTAAAATCGGTGGTAAGAGATATGTACATAATTTTTAATATACATCTCTGCTTCCCCATCAATTTCCCACATCGCCTGCACATTTATATCATATCTCAGAAGCCCACTGAAAATTAGCAAGAAAAGAAGTGTGAAAAGACAGAAATAGTATCCAATCCTTGCAGAATGTCTCATTTTGTAGAGTGGAGAAGTGAAAGGAAAGAAATAATTGTAATGTTTTTTCTATGTGGCCCTGCTACTTTTTCAAATTATATTGCACCTTTCTTTTAGTGGTGACCTCCCAGTTGTTTTTGACAGACGGAAAAACGGAGGCAGGTAGCAGCCACTCAAGCGAACCTCTGAAGCTCAGTCCTTGCTTTTTTCTGCCAAGTCACCGTGCTGTCCTCACAATGAATGAAAGTCTTTAATCACACCTGAAAATAGCCAGCACATTCTTCACTCCAGCTCTGTGACCAACGTCAGGTGCCCAGAAAAGATCTAGACAGAAGTCATGAATTCCAGCGTCCACTGGGACCAAGGAGATGATGTAAATGGGGAAGGTAGACAGGGTGGTAGACATGAAGCAAATGGGAACCCAAAAGAAGCATACCCTGCCTAGGGGCACTGCTGTGCCTGAGTGGCTTTAGGGGGCTCCAGAGATCTAACAGTGCACATCTCTTCCCAAATTCCCTTTCGGTGTTCTCTCCTGTGTAGCTTGAAATTGGCCATTTACACCAGGGTAATTGGCAAACCCAGGAGTCCCTGGGTGGTGCAGTTAACGTGCATGGCTACTAACTGAAAGATTGGAGGTTTAAGTCTACCTAGAGGTACATCAAAAGAAAGCCCTGGAGACCTGCTTCCAAAAAATCAGCCATTGAAAACCCTGTGGAGCACAGTTCTACTTTGACACACGTGGGGTCGCTATGAGTTGGAGTCAACCTGATGGCAGGTATTTATTTAAATGACAAACCTGCCTCCCGTCTGTCAGTTTGTTGTACTGTGGTGGCTTCCCTGTTGCTATGATGCTGGAAGCTATGCCACTGGATTTTCAAACACTAACAGGGTCACCCATCTCGGACAGGTTTCAGCGAAGCTTCCAGACTAAGACAGACTCGGACAAAGGCCTGGTGATCTACTTCTGAAAATTAGCCAATAAAAACATTATGAATCACAGTAAAACGTTGTCCAGTATAGTGCTGGAACATGAGCCCCCTGGGTTGGAAGGCACTCAAAATACACAATGGCTGCCGAGGAACTTGGACATACGAACTACGGTGAAGACGACACTCAGAGCTAGGCAACGTTTCACTCTGTGGTATGTTAGGTCTTCATGAGTTGGAGACTACTCGAGGGCAACCAACAACAACTGGTAAACACTATAAAGCAGGGCTTCTTTCCTAGACCAATCCTCCCCACCCCATACCAAGATTTGATTGTTAAACATTCACCTACATACTACTGCCCAAGAGCATTCAGATTAAATCTTTGTTAATGGTGTATGAAGCCAAGAAAAACTCATCTGTGCCTGTATCCAGCCCTGAGGCTCCAAGTTTGACACCCCTGCTTTGGGCAGGGGGTTGTGGGGTAAGCTGTCATCGGTATCATGTCAAAATTTTAGTTCTTGTTAGCTCTCATCACCTTTTCCACCTTATTCCTCCTTTCCCCGTCCCTCTCTCTCTGACATCTAAAGGAAAAGACCAATAAGGTGGCAGCACAACATTTTTATAAAAGAAACAGAAAAAAGAATACAACTTGCCAACAGGTGTTTGAGTAACTCCAGTCTCAGAGTTACCTTCTCTGGGTTGAAATGCTTCAGCCCACCTCTATTGTCAACACCTGCGAAATTGTTCAATAAAACAATCCCACAAGCCCTGTTCTGTCTCTCAAACGTGTAGTCTGTTACATTTCTTGTCAGTGAGGCAGTGTATAACTCATTTAGAGGGCCACGTGAAATGTTCGTGAATGACAAATTAAGATTTAGTTCAAACATTCCTGATGAGGTCTTGGTGCACTTACCAGGTTTATGGATCGGTTTCCCGGGAACGCACTTTACAAAGTTGTGTTTGTGACTCATTTGTACAGTGAATAAAAGTATCCATTATATTTTTGTCACTACTGTACACAGGAATGGAAGGGAGGAAAATAATTGCTGGCAAAAACTATTTTAGATTTTTGCAAGTTGAAGTACTGTGTTAAAAAAACGGAATAATAGTGTTAGACATTTTGTTGGATAAATAAAATGATCACAAATATCACTGTAATTTTTTTTCATGAAATAATTTCCAGCCAATATTGGAAAAGCTTGATGAATACAACCTATGGGCTGCTAAAATAGGTTCCTAAGCTGTTCACAGACCCTAAAAATGTTGTGGAGAGGATTCTGAATATCTGTGAACTTGAATGTGAAAAACAATTACATTATTTCCACTAACCTCCAAATAAAATTTAACATATCCTTCAATTATGAATATAGGCAACAACCTATAGTACTGTTAATAGTACCTGCCTCTTTATCACTAAAAGAAATCACAGATATTTTCCTATCAAATTACAGTTGTTGAGATATCGAGAAACATTGTTTATAGTCATCACTTCTTCAAAATTATAGTAATTATTAGCTCCACTGCTAGATTTTGTTATTTAAAAGTACATCTTTATTATATCACACATTTTGACTTTTATATATTTTGATAGCTATAATTCCATATAATTGGTTTCCTTTGTAATCCCTATATATTTTATTTTATGCATTCGAAAATATCATCCTGAGAGAGGGTCCATTGTCTTTACCAGATGGCCAAAAGAAGCCCTGTCACCAAAAATTTTAAGACCCTCTGTTCTAAAATTGACCCCAAATTTTATTTATTTATTCATTCAACAACAATCAACAACATACAATATGTTGCTATGAGTCAGAATCAACTCAACCGCAGTGAGTTTCTGGTTTTGGTATATGCCAGAGCGTGTTCTAGATGCTGGAAATGACACAAAATTCCTTCTTTCAAGGATTTTATATTCAAGAGAAACGATTTAATGTATTCTTCCAGGTACAGTAATTTCTTAAACTTTCACCCTCAAAAGCAACCAGATTAGAAATCTCCAAGTAGTATAGACCATTGCTACTGAAAGTGTGGGCCACAAAACAGGGTCATGGACATGACTAGCATCATGGACATCACCTCAGAACCTATTAAAAAGGCAGAATGTCAGGCCCAGTGGACTACAAAGTTGGAGCAGCACTGCCTTCGATTTTAGTCCCTGATGTGAGCGGCCACCACCCGTCTGTCAATGCAGGCTTGTGTGTTGCTATGATGTTGAAAAGGTCTTAGCACAGCTTCCAGACTAAGACGGACTAGGAAGAAAGGCTTGGTGATCTACTTCCAGAAAACAGCCAGTAAAAACCCTTTGGATCACAAGGGTCTGATCTGCAAATGTTCTTGGGGACAGTGCAGGACAGGGCAGCGTTTCATTCCATTGTGCCCAAGGTTGCCATGATTCAGGGCTGATTTTGACATGGCAGCTGGCAATAGCAACAACACACCATCCTTCCTATTTCCTCCTTCCCGCTTGGCCTGAACAATGATCTGAAACAGTGATGAAGGCCTTAAGGAATCAATCAGGTGGCCACTGATAAAGTCAAGTCTAGACCAAACTGACTTTTCCTAGGCTCATAAAGGAGAGTGTGGTTCTGGAGAATTCTATTTCTGGCAGCAGCAGGGAAGAGTAAAATTCCAAACTGGGGGGGAAAAATTATGATTGAAAATCTCATCACACTTTCTCATGCTTAATTTGGTCATTTCTTTGTATGAAATAAAACAAGCTCATCTTGTTTAGCGTTACCTTAATGAAGTGAAATTGGCTACACCATTCTTTCACTCAAAACACTATTCATAGATTTCTATTCTTAAGCCTGTTATTTATATTCAGCCTAAAAGTAGGTTTCACAGTTATTTAGAAGCACGCAGCACTAACAGTGTACTTCTTTAATTTTGACTTGAAGAGTGAAACACATTTTAATTTCCTAATGTAATATTTGGGGAGAACCCCAAAGTGTGAAGACCAAGAGGAGAAAAATAAAACGTAAGAAAAGATATTAGGACCCAGTGACTGCTTAAGAGCTTAAAGTTGATCAAATTCTGTGTTTGGGGGGAGTTTCTGAAATCATATGTAAATGGCGAGAATGTGGTTGGATAACTTACATCTTCGTACTGGTCTTGGGGAAGAGTTCTCGGCAATCTCTGATCCTGCTTTTATTTAAAATCCTGATAGTTTGTTCATCACAAATGTTTTTCTGTATCAATTTTTATTTTCTAAAATATTACACTAAAACATTGATTGCTGAGTTTTGGGGCACCGCTTACGTTTTGTACCCAACGTTCTAGTTCTGACCTTGCTGGACATATAAGATCAGAGATGAGGAAACAATTGATTAGAGTAATACTACTGTGAATTAAATTCTAGAAATAATCAAAAGTGTTTACTTTTGCCAAGCAATGGTCTTAATCTTATAATGTTATTGAGAGCATCAGGGTCATTTTTAAAACAATCATAATACTTGTGTCATGCCGCACATATATACAACTCATAAGC
This sequence comes from Elephas maximus indicus, assembly GCF_024166365.1. Classification (NCBI taxonomy): domain Eukaryota; kingdom Metazoa; phylum Chordata; class Mammalia; order Proboscidea; family Elephantidae; genus Elephas; species Elephas maximus. The sequence continues at coordinate 21,719,985 of NC_064845.1, forward strand.
ATAATTAAGATCTCTTGTTTTCAGCATATTTTTACAGTCAAGAAACTCTTCCACTTAATAGGTAAACTGAGGCTTGGATCATTAACTCAAAGACTCTTGGTTTCTCTCAACTGCTCCTGAATGAAATGTTTACCAAAAGATAACTCCACTGTAATGTAAGAAGCAGAGTTTTATGTCCCTACATTGTGTAAAGTGCTATTGTCATCAAAGTTAATCACCAAGAAAGCTAAGGCTAATAAATGGCTTAGATGAATTAGAAAATTTGATCTTTGCTTGGATTTAAATTAATGAAATTACACAGAATGAAAGACAGCACCTCACTAGGGCAGTTTAGTGTTAACAACTTTCATAATAGTCTCAAAGGGCATTGTTAAGAGGAACTCTCTGGATTGCCTGAAGAAAAATTGCATCATACCAGTATTTTTGCAAGCAAAATCTAACGCCAAATAGGGGTACATCTGTAGCAAAATAAAGTTAAGCCCTATCATCCCCTCAAGCACAAACAATCCCAGAGTAACTCCAGTGGCACATAGTTGAATAAAAATATCTGGTGCCATACCAAATAATTTCTCAAAAGACAGAAAATAAGTAAATAAAACACTGTGACCAACCCTCCCGCTTGCTGTTGAATTCAGCTTTGTTTGGTCTTAAGAAGCAGAGCCCAGTTCAAGCTGGTCCAAGTTAAGAGGTTTATTTTAAGGATGAACAGGAAGGAAAAAGGCAAATAATACCTAATGGAAATGTGGCAAATCCCAGTCCAGATGTATTATAAGTTGTGAAATACACGTTGGATTTTGAAGAGTTAGTATTAAAAAATAGAATATAAAATATCTCATTAATAATTTTCATATTGATTATATGTTGATATGGTAAAATTTTAGATACATTGGGTTAAATAAAATACATTAAAATTAATTTCACCTGTTTCTTTTTTACCATTTTTTTTTTTTAACGTGGCTACTAGAACATGTAAACATGTATATATGGCTTGCATTTGTGGCTCAGTTTATATTTCTATTGGACAGTACAGCTCTAGAGATAGTGGTATTGGAATGCGTTATGGATTGAATTGTGCCCCCCTCCCAAAATATGTTTTGGAATCCTAACCCCTATACCTGTGGGTCTGGAAAGGTTTTCTTTGTTATGTTAATGAGGCCCTATGAGTATAGGGTATGTCCTAAACCTAATCACTTCTGAGCTGTAAGGAGCTGCAGAGACACAGAGGAACCCTGGTGTCACAGTGATTAAGAGCTCAGCTGCTAACCAAAAGGTTGAGAGTTCGAATCCACCTGCCTATCCTTAGAACCCTATGCGGCAGTTCTACTCTGTCCTATACGGTCACTATGAGTTGGAATCGACACGACAGCCATGGGTTTGGTTTTATAGACACAGACGCAAGTGGGTACGTATGAGGGAAGACACACTATCTGAGGATGATGGACGCAGAAGAATCTACAAACCCAGGAACTCCAAAGATTGTCTGCTGCTGGGAGTTGAAATAGACAAAAGAAAGGGCCAACTCCTACAGCCACATACTGAATTAGCCTCCTTAACTGTGAGAAGTTAAATTTCTGGTTTTTAAAGCCATCCACTTGTGACATTTCTGTTACAGCAGCACTAGGTAACTAAGACAGGCTGCATGCTAGTGGAGGGGATTCTCACTGTACAAAACAGGGAAGGAGGTAGGGCTTGTGTCTGAAACAGGTTCCTTTAGAAGGATGTGTAGGCCTGACAAGGTTTAATTTACTGCTGACTCACTAACCAGTGAGAGGAACCAACAAGGAAAGAGGCCCTCTAGATACCACCAGTCCGGAATAGAAAGTACTCTCCACCCGCCTTCCTTCCCTTCCCCTCTCCCTCCTTCCATCTTTGCCCTTTTATACCCCTTCTCCCTCCCTTTCTCCTTCCTTCCTTCTTCCTTTCCTACTTTTCTCAGAAAAGAGAAGAAATCTTGATTATTTTGAGTGGAAAACTAGAAAGCCAGTAATAATTAACCATTTCTGATAGAATATTTTCCAGAAAATCTAGGGGTGAAAGACATAAAATTTTTAAAATTAAACATTTATTAAGATAAAAATGGAAGAGGAGTTACTAATTGCATCCTAGAAATGGCAACACCTTGCTTGCTGTGGGGAGCCTGTTGCCCAGGACTTAGCCACTTGTTCTTCCTGATCAGCTTCCCAGTGTTAGAGGTGATTCTTAAAGGTTTGTGGAGACCATTGTTTATGTGTGTGTCAAACAGATTGCATGTGTAACATTTAATGCCCACGATAACAATAATAAAACATGCTGGCGTGTGCTCTCTATGTAAACACTTTCTTCTGAAGATAGAGCCAGTGAAATGTTTTAGGAACTTTGACATTTATAGCTGTATTTATCATCTTTTTTGGATCATTTCCTCACAGAGTCACATGTTTGTATATTTAAAATTCTCTGGAGAAATAAAAATGTTTAAACATAATATAATGATGTGATATGCATTTTATGAGCTTTTGCTCACCATCTAAGCATGAGCAAAGAGAATTGTAGGTGAACCCTGAGAGGGCTTTCTATGTAAATGTCGAAGTTTCTAAATATATGCCACAATGCCAAGGTGATTAGAAAGAAAAGGGGGAAGCACACATTCAACTCAAGAATTTTTTCTTTCCTTGAAACCAGACAACACTAAACGTTGAAACTAGAAATTTACTGAGTTGGGAATAGGCATGGTGGAGTTCCCTGGACAGATACAAGCACTTTTTCTACTTTCTAAGAAGGTGAAGGGCACTCAGGAGTTTTATTGCCCCTTTATACTCACACACGATAGGAATTAAAAAAAAAAAAAAAGATTGTCATTGAGTCGCTTCCAAGAAGTGGCGCCCCCCTGTGTGTCAGAGTAAAATTGTGCTCCATAGGGTTTCCAGTGCATTTGATCTTTTGGAGGCACCTCTGGGTGGGCTCGAACCTCCAGCCTTTAGGTTAGCAGCCTAGCGCATTAATGTGTTATCCATTTGCACCACCCAGGGAACTGCTATAAGAATTTACCTATTGTTTATGTCTTCAAATAAACAGCAGCACAAGATGTATCCATTCTGGTCATGTTAAAGATTAATATTATGATTAGTCAGGCACACAAACTTTTATTTTTAACTAAAGAAATTGAGTTAACATTTACTGACTACTCAATTCAACATTTGCAGAGTATCTTACATGTGTTATTAAATTCTTAGAAGTCTAAACAGTAAGTGGCCAAGACGGTACTGAAATCTGGTGTTGCCTCACATCAAAAGCTGTTCCTGCTCCCATACACCATCCTGGAGTGAGACAGTATGGTGGTTTTAAAAAAATGTCTTCAAATTATTTGACATTCCTCCCAATGAGAAGCAGGGAATATATCCACTCCCTTTGAATCTGGGCTAATTCTTGAGATTATTTGATCGAAAGTATGATGGCAGCAACTCTATGTGGTTTTAGAGGTTAAGTCATAGAAATCCATTTAGCTTCCACCTAGATCATTCGGGACACATATTTTTGGAGTCCGGAACTGCCAGGTAATAAATATTTGGGCTGTCAAGTTGTTGGAACCTCTGATTAGATGGACAGGCCACGTATGGGTGTTCCAACCAACTGCCAGCATCAACGGAGGTCCTAGCCAACAACCAGTGTCAACCACCAGACATGAAGTAATGAAGTCCTCGAAGTGATTCCAGCCTGAGCCACTATCTGAAGTACAACCATTTGAGAGATCCCAAGCAAGAACAACCTGGCTTTACCCTAGTTAAACCCCAGAACCATCAGAGATAATAATAATAAAATGATTGTTGCTGTTTTAAGTCACCAAGTATTGGGGTGATTTTTTTATGCAACTGGAATAGAGGGTTTTAAGTTGAACTGAGGATTAGAGGTCCAGTTAATATGAAGCCTTATCTCATATTATTGATGAACATTTAAAAGACTAAGTCTTATATTTGTTCCATTAAAAAAATTTTTTTTTTATACATGAGTAATTATTACGGCTAGTGCTTACTTAGCACTTACTGTATGCCAGACTTTGGTCTGAGGATTTTGAAAGGTATTAAAGGTATTAAATCGTCACAATAGCCCTACGAGGTAGACATTGTCATTGTATCTAATTTTACATACACAGAAATTGAGACACGGAGAAGCTAAGCATCCATGGTAGGTTAGCAGCTAAATGGAAGCCAGGGCCTTCTGGCTCCGCCCCTTTTATTGCCATGAATAAATTTTTAAATTAAAAATCTAAATGGTATGAAATAAGCATTTCCCCTGCCTCGTCGTTTTTACATATGGTCACAAATCCTTTGCCACCAGGGTTTTCTCCCATTGAGAGGTGGGATCTATATTTTCTCCCCTTGAATTTGAGTTGGCGTGTGAATGCGTAAACCAATAGGGTACAGTGGAAGTGTTGTTACACAACTGCCAAGGCTGGGTGATAAAAAGCCATGAAGCTTCCACTTTGTTCATTGAACATTCATTCTTGAAGCCCTAAACGGCCATGTAAGAAGACCAACCACCCTGCGGCTACCATGGGGGGACAGATTAACCAGTAAGCACTGTATGCACCGGCTTTAGCAAGGTGTGCACGGGCTTAATTGCATTTACTTGCTGATCTGAGCTATTTCAGGTGGGTTTCACTACATCTTTGATGTGATGGAGGACAGGTGACACTGTGCACTGTAGATTGGTGGGAAGGCACATTTGGACCCACGTGTACCTTGCTTATTGAGTAATCTGGCCCTGCCACCATGGGGAAGTCACATGTAGGTGCTCCAGTCAATAGCTTCAGCTGAGCAGTCATTGAGCACTGACATCTGGGTGAGAAGTCTCCAGATGCTCCCAGCCCCCAGCCTTTTGAGTTGCCCTCACTCCTTTGAGTCTGCCCAGGTGAGGCTTCAGATATCACAGAGCAGACGCAAGCCATCTCAGCTGTGTCCTCTCCTTACAGAATCTGTGGCAATAATAAGTTGGATGTTTTATGCCACTGAGTTAGAGTGGTTTGTTACACGGAAATAGATAACTGGGATCTCCTCCTTCACCTCCAACTTCCATACCTACCCTAGAAGCAAGCACTGAAAATAGTTGTTCCATTTTTCAGTTCCTTTTCTTTCCTTTTAAACATAGGTACAGATGCAGTTTTAAACACTAACAGGACCATCACATTCAAATTTTCCCTAAACTTGCTTTTTTTTACACTCATTGATTCTAGAGATTTTAATTGAGAACCTTCTACATGCCAGGTATTGTTTTAGGTGATGGGAGTACAGGGTGAACAAAACAAAATTCTGATGCTCATAGACTCTATGCTTCTATGACAATGACTTACATGTCCGTACATTAAGGCCTATGTGACTCCTTTTTTTCCTGCCACTATAGTACTCCATAAACCAAAAACCAAACCCAGTGCCATCGAGTTGATTCCAACTCATAGCCACCCTGTCGAGTAGAACTGCCCCATAGAGTTTCCAAGGAGCCCCGGGCGGATTCGAACTGCTGTCCTGTAGCACTTAACCACTACGCTACCAGGGTTTCCATAGTATTCCATAGGTGGTGTATTATTATAGGTCATTCTTATTGACAGATACATAGGTTGTTTACAATATTTTGTAACTGGAAATAATATACAAATGTGTGAGCATCCATCCTCTTAGTTAGAAGCCCAAGAAGTGGATTAGGGGGAAGTCGCATTTTTAGCTCTGATATTGCCCAATTGTCTTTGCCAATTTACATTTCCACCAGCAGCCTGTGACAAAGCCCGTATCCTAGTCATTACCAACACTCAAGTTCAAGTTTCTGAGGAGCAAAACTCTCCCATTTTAATTCACATTTCTCCATTTACTAATGAGGTTAAACATATTTAGGGGCCAATTCTAATTCTTTTTCAGTTAATCATTCTTATCCATTGTTCATTTGAAATTCTTTTTCCTTGTTTTTCCCTTACCTATTTAAAGGTGCCCCTTCTTATGCTAATTATGAATGCTTTGGCTATTAAACATGTTGCAAAAACTGTTTTAGTCTATACCCATCTTTAAGATTTATGCTACTTTTTATCACACAAGATTCTGATTTTTATGTGGGCAAATCTGTCCATCTGTTACTTTATGCCTTTTGGATTTTATATCTTGCTTGTGAAGGCCTTCTTCATGCCAAAGTTATAAAAATATTTTTTCCTCTATATTTTTAATTTTTTTTTTTAAAAGTCACCGTTCTTTACTGCATAAGGAATTTTAGTGAGCTGGATATGGTAGGCATATAGACTTCCTTTTCATTTTTGTCCATCGATTGATTCTTGGATCCTGACTAATACAGGACACTTTTAGTTACTATATATTATAGTTTGGTTTGATGTTGACAAGGCACGTTCCCCCTCGTTGTTCTTCTTTTTCAAAATGTCTTGGCTTTTCTTTCTTTTTCTCTTCTAAAGTTTGGAATTGGCTTGGTGAGTCCCCCCCCACCAAAAAAAATCCTACAGGATTTAATTGAATTTATAGATAAGTTACAGGAAAGTAATACCTTTATATTCCAGGAGTATGGTCTTTGTTTACTCAGGTTTCATTAAGTTTTATAATATTTTTCCCAGTTGCCATTGAGTCAACTCCAATTTATGCAGACCACATGTGTGTCAAAATAGAACTGTGCTCCATAGGGTATTCAATGGCTGTTTTTTTCTTTTTTGAAGTAAATCAGCAGGTCTTTCTTTTGAGGCACCTCACACATCTGTTAGTTTGCTCTACTGTGGGACCAGACATATTGCTGTGATGCTGGACGCTATGCCCCAGTATTCAAATACCAGCACAGGAGGTTCACCTGTGGTGGACAGGTTTTGGCTGAGCTTCCAGACTAAGACAGACTAGGAAGAAGGACCTGGGAGTCTACCTTTGAAAATAATTAGCCAGTGAAAACCTTATGAACAGCAGCAGAACGTTGTCTGATATAGTGCCTGAAGATGAGCCCTTTAGGTTGCAAAAAAAGAAAAAACAAAGGTTGCAAGGCACTCAAAATATGACTGGGGAAGAACTGCCTCCTCAAAGTAGAGTTGACCTTAATGACATGGATGGAGTCAAGTTTTCGGGACCTTCATTTACTGATGTAGCACTACTCAAAATGAGAACAAACAGCTGCAAGCCTCCATTAATAATAAGACAGTGGATTGTATGAAGGATGAATCTAGGTAAATTGGAAATCATCAAAAATGAAATGCAATGGAATGCATAAACATCAATATCCTAGGCATTAGTGAGCTGAAATGAACTAGTATTGGCCATTTTGAATCTTACAATTATATGGTCTACTATGCTGGGAATGACAGCTTGAAGACGGATGGTGTTGCATTCATCTTCAAAAAGAACATTCCAAGATCCATCCTGAAATACAGCGCTGATAGGATGATATTTATATGCCTACACAGAAAACCAGTTAATGACTATTATTTAAATTTACACACCAGCCACTAAGGCCAAAGATGAAGAAATTGAAGATTTTTACCAACTTCTACAGTCTGAAATTGATCAAGCATGCAATCAGAATGTATTGGTAATTACTGGTGATTGGAAGAGAAAAGTGGGAAACAAAGATGAAGAATCGGTAGCTGGAAAATATGGCCTTACTGATAGAAACAATGCCAGAGATCGCATGATAGAATTTTTCAAGACCAGTGACTTCTTCATTGCAAATACCTTCTTTCAATAACATAAATGGCGACTATTCATGGGGACCTTGCCAGATGGAATATACAGGAATCAAGTTGACTACATCTGTGGCAAGAGACGATGGAAAAGCTCAATATTATCAGTCAGAACAAGGCCAGGGGCCTACTTTGGAACAGACTATCAATTGCTCATATGCCAGTTCAAGCTGAAACAGAAGAAAATTAGAACAAGTTGAAGAGAGCCAAAGTACGACCTTGAGTAAATCCCACCTGAATTTAGAGACCATCTCCAGAACAGATTTGATGCATGAACACTAATGACCGAAGACCAGATGAGTTGTGGAATGACATCAAGGATATCATACATGAAGAAAGCAAGAGGCCATTAAAAAGACAGGAAAGAAAGAAAAGACCAAAATGGATGTCAGAAGAGACTCTGAAGCTTCTCTTGAATGTCGAGTAGCTAAAGCAAATGGAAGAAATGATGAAGTAAAAGAGCTGAACAGAAGATTGCATAGAGTGGCTCGAGAAGACAAAGTAAAGTATTATAATGACACATGCAAAGACCTGGAGTTAGAACACCAAAAGGGAAGAACATGCTCAGCATTTTTCAAGCTGAAAGAATGGAAGAAGAAATTCAAGCCTCGAGTTCCAATATCAAAGGACTGTACTGGGAAAATATTAAATGATGCAGAAAGCATCAAAAGAAGATGGAAGGAATACAGAGAGTCATTATACCAAAAGAATTGGTCAACGTTCAACCACTTCAGGAGGTAGCATATGATCCAGAACTGACGGTACTGAAGGTAGAGGTCCGAGCTGCACAAAGGCATTGGCAAAAAATGAGCCTCCAGGAATTGATGGAATACCAATTGAGATGTTTCAACAAATGGATGCAGTGCCAGAAGTGCTCACTTGTCTATGCCAAGAAATTTGTAAGACAGTTATTTGGCCAACTGACTCTAAGAGAACCATATTTATGCCCATTCCAAAGAAAGGTGACCCAACCAAATACAGAAATTATTAAACAATATCATTACTATCACACAAAAATAAAATTTTGCTGAAGATCATTCAAAAGTGGCTGCTGGAGTACATCGACAGGGAACTGGCAGACATCCAAGCCAGATTCAGAAGAAGCCATGCAACCAGGGATGTCATTGCTGGTATCAGATGGATCCTGGCTGAAAGCAGAGAATACCAGAAAGATGTTTACCTGTGTCTTATTGCCTATGCAAAGGCATTTGACCGTGTGGATCATAACAAATTATGGACAACATTGTGAAAAATGGGAATTCCAGAACACTTAATTGTGCTCATGAGGAAACTGTACATAGACCAAGAGGCAGTCGTTTGAACAGAACAAGGCGATACTGCATGATTTAAAGTCAGATGACACAACCTTCTGAAGAATATTGAATGGACTGCCAAAAGAATGATCTGACTTGGAAGAAGTACAGCCAGAATGCTCCTCACAAGCGAGGATGGTAAGACTATGTCTCTCATACTTTGGACATGTTACCAAGAGGCAGCAGTCCCTAGAGAAGGACATACTTGGTAAAGTAGAGGATCATGGAAAAAGAGGAAGACCCTCAGCAAGATAGATTGACACAGTGGCTGCAACAATGGGCTCAAGCAGAACAATGATTGTGAGGATGGCATAGGACTGAGCACTGTTTTGTTCTCTTGTGCAGAACTGACTCGACAGAAACTAAGCACAATAACTGGGTGGATTCAAACTTCCAACTTTTCTGTTAGCAGCCAAGGGATTTCTATTTTTCCACATAAGTCTTGCATACTTTTTTCTGTTTCATTCCTAAGAACTGAATTGTTTTGTGGCAGTTGTGAATGGGGCTATTATTAAAATTTTATATAGTTCCTGCTGTCATTCTAACGGAAACCCTGGTGGTGCAGTGGTTAAGTGCTACGGCTGCTAACCAAAGGATCAGCAGTTCGAATCCGCCAGGTGCTCCTTGGAAACTCTATGGGGCAGTTCTACTCTGTCCTATAGGGTCACTATGAGTCGGAATTGACTTGATGGCACTAGGTTTGGTTTTGGTTTGTCATTCTAACGGACCAAAGGGATACTGCATGGTTTAAAATAAGGAAAGGTGTGCATCAGGGTTGTATCCTTTCACCATACTTATTCAATCTGTACGCTGAGCAAATAATCTGAGAAGCTGGACTACAGGAAGAACATGGCATCAGAATTGAAGGAAGAGTCATTAACAGCCTTTGGTATGCAGATGACACAACCTTGCTTGCTGGTAGCAAAGAGGACTTGAAGCACTTCCTGATGAAGATCAAAGACTATATCCTTCAGTGTGGATTACACCTCAACATAAAGAAAACAATAGAAATCATAGTTGTATTTTTTCTATTTTTAAAGTGAATGTTCCTAGGGCTTTTTCATTAGGTATCATATATTGATGGTCTCTAAATTCAGGCGGGATATACTCAAGGTCATATTTTGTCTCTTGTGGACTTGCTATGATTTTCTTCAGTTTCAGCTTCAACTTGCATATGAGGAATTGATGGTCTGTTCCACATTTGGCCCCTGGCCTTGTTCTGACTGATGATATTGAGCTTTTCCATCATCTCTTTCCACAGATGTAGTCAACTTGATTTCTGTGTGTTCCATCTGGTGAGGTCCATGTGCCTTTTATGTTGGTGAAAGAAAGTATTTGCAATGAAGAAGTCATTGGTCTTGCAAAATTCTATCATTCAATCTCCGGCATTGTTTCTATCACCAAGGCCATATTTTCCAACTACTGATGCTTCTTCTTTGTTTCCAACTTTCGCATTCCAATTGCCAGTAACTATCAATGCATCTTGATTACACGTTAGATCAATTTCAGACTGCAGCAGCTGATAAAATTTTCTATTTCTTCATCTTTGGCCCCAGTGGTTGCTGAATAAATTTGAATAATAGTCATATTAACTGGTCTTTCTTGTAGGCGTATGGATATTATCCTATCACTGACAGCATTGTACTTCAGGATAGATCTTGAAATGTTCTTTTGACAATGAATGCAACATCATTCCTCTTCGAGTTGCCATTCCCAGCATAGTAGACTATATGATTGGCCAATTCAAAATGGCCAATACCAGTCCATTTCAGCTCACTAATGCCTAGGATATCGATGTTTATGCATTCCATTTCATTTTTGATGATTTCCAATTTTCCTAGATTCATACTTCGTACATTCCAGGTTCTGATTATTAATGGATGTTTGCAGGTATTTCTTCTCATTTTGAATCATGCCACATAGGCAAATGAAAGTCCCGAAGGCTTTACTCCAACCACGTCGTTAAGGTCGACTCTACTTTGAGGAGGCAGCTCTTCCCCAGTCATCTTTTGAGTGCCTTCCAACCTGGGGGGCTCATCTTCTAGCACTATATCAGACAATGTTCCGCTACTATTCATAAGGTTTTCACTGGCTAATGCTTTTCAGAAGTAGACTGCCGGGTCCTTCTTCCTAGTCTGTCTTAGTCTGGAAGCTCAGCTGAAACCTGTCCCCCATGGGTGACCCTGCTGGTATCTGAATACTGGTGGTGCAGCTTCCAGCATCACAGCAACACACAAGCCCCCACAGTACGACAAACTGACAGACACGTGGGGATTTGACGCATTGAACACTAGTGACCGAAGACCAGATGAGTTGTGGAATGACATCAAGGATGTCATCCATGAAGAAAGCAAGAGGTCACTGAAAAGACAGGGAAGAAAGAAAAGACAGGAAAGAAAGAAAAGACCAAGATGGATGTCAGAGGAGACTCTGAATCTTGCTCTTGAGCTTCGAGCAGCTAAAGCAAAAGGAAGAATTGATGAAGTAAAAGAACTGAACAGAAGATTTCAAAAGGCCTCTCGAGAAGACAAAGTAAAGTATTATAATGACATGTGCAAAGAGCTAGAAATGGAAAACCAAAAGGGAAGAACACGCTCGGCGTTTCTCAAGCTGAAAGAACTGAAGAAAAAACTCAAGCCTCGAGTTGCAATAGTGAAGGATTCCATGGGGAAAATATTAAATGATGTAGGAAGCATCAAAAGAAGACAGAAAGAATACACAGAGTCATTATACCAAAAATAATTAGTCAATATTCAACCATTTCAAAAGGTGGCATATGATCAGGAACTGATGGTACTGAAGGAAGAAGTCCAAGCTGCTCTGAAGGCATTGGCGAAAAACAAGGCTCCAGGAATTGATGGAATATCAGTTGAGGTGTTTCAATAAACAGATGCAGCGCTGGAGGTGCTCACTTGTCTATGCCAGGAAATATGGAAGACAGCTTCCTGGCCAACTGACTGGTAGAGATCTATATTTATGCCTATTCCCAAGAAAAGTGATCCAACTGAATGTGGAAATTATAGAACAATATCATTAATACCACATGCAAGCAAAATTTTCCTGAAGATCATTCAAAAATGGCTGCAGCAGTATATTGACAGGGAACTGCCAGAAATTCAGGCTGGTTTCAGAAGAGGACGTGGAACCAGGGATATCATTGCTGATGTTAGATGGATCCTGGCTGAAAGCAGAGAATACCAGAAGGTTTACCTGTGTTTTATTGACTATGCAAAGGCGTTCGACTGTGTGGATCATAACAAACTATGGATAATACCGCGAAGAATGGGAGTTCCAGAACACTTAATTGTGCTCATGAGGAACCTTTACATACTTCAAGAGGCAGTTGTTCGGACAGAACAAAGGGATACTGATTGGTTTAAAGTCAGAAAAGGTGTGCGTCAGGGTTGTATTCTTTCACCATACCTATTCAATCTGTATGCTGAGCAGATAATACGAGAAGCTGGACTATATGAAGAAGAACGGGGCATCAGGATTGGAGGAAGACTCATTAACAACCTGTGTTATGCAAATGACACAACCTCGCTTGCTGAAAATGAAGACTTGAAGCACTTACTAATGAAAATCAAAGACCACAGCCTTCAGTATGGATTACACCTCAACATAAAGAAAACAAAAATCCTCACCACTGGACCAATGAGCAACATCAAGATAAAGGGAGAAAAGATTGAAGTTGTCAAGGATTTCATTTTACTTGGATCCACAATCAACAGCCATGGAAGCAGCAGTCAAGAAATCAAAAGATGCATTGCATTGGGCAAAACTGCTGCAAAGGACCTCTTTAAAGTGTTGAAGAGCAAAGATGTCACCCTGAAGACTAAGGTGCGCCTGACCCAAGCCATGGTATTTTCAATCGCATCATATGCATGTGAAAGCTGGACAAAGAATAAGGAAGACTGAAGAAGAGTTGATGCCTTTGAATTGTGGTGTTGGCGAAGAATATTGACTATACCATGGACCGCCAAAAGAATGAACAAATCTGTCTTAGAAGAAGTGTGGCCAGAATGCTCCTTAGAGCCAAGGATGGGGAGACTGCTTCTTACATACTTTGGACATGTTGTCAGGAGGGATGAGTCCCTGGAGAAGGACATCATGCTTGGCAGAGTACAGGGTCAGCGGAAAAGAGGAAGACCCTCAACAAGGTGGACTGACACAGTGGCTGCAACAATGAGCTCAAGCATAGCAAGGATTTTAAGGATGGTGCAGGACTGGGCAGTGTTTCGTTCTTTTGTGCATATGGTCGCTATGAGTGAGAACTGACTCGACGGCACCTAACAAACAACAACAACATCATATATTGAAATAAATCATTTTTACCAATTTGGGAAAGAAGGCTTTATTTCTATTCTGGTTGTAGTTACCAGGTGTTTTTATTAGAAATGGACGTTCCATTTTTCTCAAATTAATTTTTGATATTCTTTGGAATGATCACTTCATTTTTCTTCCATGTCACATGATGTGAAAAATTATATCAATGAATTCATAATATAGAATTATTTTTGCATGCTTTAAACAAAACCTACTAAGGACTTTGAAATTATTTCAGAAACAGTTGGATAAATTTATTATTGCATTTTTTATTTTGGCATCTATATTTGTGAGAAGGCTTTGTCATTGTCCTTTTTATGCTAGTTTTCAACTTTTGGTGTGGAGGTTTTTCTCATATTTGAACTGGGATTTTTTTTTCACATATTTTAATGACCTGAAACAGTAAACAAAGTCAGAAAATTATCTGCTTTTAAAATTTGAAATACTTGTCTTTTCAATCTTCTGAACAGGTAAATCTTAAATGTTTTTTTTTTTTTCTGTTTTCTTCTTGAGATGTGTTCTGCTTGTTTGCCAGTTAATATTCATGTTTGGTATGAATGAGAATGGTTCATTATATCAAGACTTTCAAATGTTTTAGTATCTGAGATGACACCTCTTTCTTATCCCTAATTTTTTTCTTTTATTTTTTCTTTGATTAGGATAAATGGAGAAGGTTTGTCTATTTTATTCTTTTTGTTTGTTCTATTTATTGTTTACTTTTTTCCCAAGAGCCACTCTAAGATTTATTTATCCGTTCTATTCCTTTTTGTTTACTAAATTTTAATTTCCGCTTCCATCTGCAATAATTTCTTCTCCTTTTCCCTTAGGCTTGTCTTGCTTTGCTCTTAGCTTCTCAGGTTAATAGCTTAATTCATTTGTTCCTTTTATTATTTAAAAATAATGAAAGTGTATTTTTTAAAATTTGCCCTGATTATAGCTTTGACTAAATACCATAGCTTTGAATATATAGTGTTTTTATAAGAATTTTCTTAGTATTTTGTAGTTACACTTGTTATCTCCTATATGACCCAGAATTACATACGTCACCATCAATAGCTTGGATTTTTTTTATTACTACTATTGTTGTCCAACTATTAGTTTTGTTGCATTTTTGCTCAAAGAATATGATCTGTATAAATCTGCATTTTGGGGAATTCTGAGGTTTTCTTTGTGATTCAATATATATTTATATAATTTTAAGAGTTTCATAAATATTTAAAAAGAATCTATTTGAGGTGTTGAATTTCTATGTATATTTCAAAGTCTACTTAATTGATTATATTATCAGATCCTCTGTTTCATTGTTTATTGCCTACTTTAACTCTCGAGAACAGAAAGAAGCTTAATTTTCACACTATACATCTATTTAGGTTCATTTCTTCTTCTAACAGTTTTTACTTTATGCTGAGTATATACTATGTTATTGGCACATGAAAGTTAAATACTGATACATATATATTTGGGATCTTCCTCCTAACAATAAAAGAAAAATCATCTCTGAGACTTTTTTTTTAACTTGAAAATCTACTTCATCTTATGTCATTGCAATTCCAGTTTTTTGGGGGGGAAGAGGGCATAGTTCTGACATATTTTAATGCAATCTTATACTTTTAATTATCCTGAATTGCTCTTTTTAGGTTCCTTTGGTAGCCAGCTATTACTGATTATGACCTAATCTTTGTCACATAATAAAATAAAATCGTGTTTGTCATAAGTGAAAACCCTGGTGGTGTACTGGTTAAGCGCTATGGCTGCTAACCAGGAGGTCGGCAGTTCAAATCCACCAGGCGCTCCTTGGGAACTCTATGGGACAGTTCTACTTTGTCCGGTAGGGTCACTATGAGTCAGAATTGACTTGGTGGCAGCGGATTTGGTTTTTGGTTTTGTCATAAATTACATAGTTTCGCTTACTCAAATTGACTTATGTTTTGTGGTACTTCATTTGCTACGTCCTTTGACATTTATCCTTTGATATTTATCCTCTATCATATGTGTTTTCTTTTTCTTTGTCTCTCTTCTATCGCAAAGGCATACATTCTGCCTAAAATTCTGTTAAAAATTGCTTAAAAAACAAACAAACAAAACAACTCTATTTCTCGGTCATGTCAAGGGGAAAGAACCGGGGTCTACCAATGCCCCCTATGCACAATGAGGACATTGGCACGGTATGACTGCCTACTACAGCCTCTTCTTCCACTGCCTGGGAATTCAGACCCAGCTTCTTAGTTGTCGAACATTATTATTTTACATTCTGTATCCTCTCTTCTAAGGAGCCTGATGGCACAATGGTGAAGTGCTCTTGACTGTTAACTGAAAAGTCAGTACTTCAAACCCGCTCAGCTGCCCCACGGGAGTAAAGACCTGGCAATCTGCTCCTGTAAAGATCGCAACCTAGAAACTCCTTTGGGGCAATTCTACTCTGTTCTATAAGGTTGCTATGAGGTGGAATTGATTCTTTGGCAATCAACAATTACCATCTCCTCTTTTTAAAAGTTACTGGTAAGTTTTTCAATCTTGGTTGTAGCCAGTGTATTTGTAACACTTCAGGCTTGATCCTGCATTGAAAACGTTTCAGCACGTACCACCTGTCCTTTCATAGTGCACCTTCCTTGTACACGAGGGTTTTTACTTTTATTTTTATTTGTTTTTTATTGTGGATAAGTATACATATAGTTGCCATTTTGATATTTTTTACATGTACAATTCAGTTTGGTTTCTTACTGGCCTCACTTCATGGTTGTCTGGCAAACTTCGATTGTTTTTTTTTTCCATGAAAAGCACCTGATTGATTTACCCTCTGACCCTTTGTATCAGAGAATGCTTTTTTTCATTGACTTCACATGTGAATGGCAACATGTCCAGATACAGCATCCTGAGATCTTACTCTTTTCCCCAAATTGGGCCTTTCAAGCCATTGCTCAAGGCACTTCTGGGCCTTACTGTTTTAAAATGTCAAGGCCACCCTGATATTAATTCCTTTGTAGCTAACTTGTGTTTGTTTTAATTTTGTTTTGTTTTCTTCTGTTTGAGGGCTTTCAGGATTCTTTTTTAAAATGTAAAGTTCTGGCTCCCATAGAAACTGTTCTCTATATTATTTTTGTCTGGTACTCATCAAGCTTTTTGATGTATACTTATTACCTAAAGTTCAGGAAAAGTGTTTTCAGCATAAACGCTATGATCATTGTTATTTTCCTACTTACCCTGGTGTCTTTGGGGAAAATAGTCTTCCCTGTGGCGAATTTCCACTCTCTGCCCTTTAAATCTACCATCTCTTCTCTCAACGTTTTTATCTCATTTTCCTTTATTTTTGGAGAAGCGCCTCAAATTTGTTCTCTATATCATTGATTTAAGGATTCACAATTAAGTGCTTTATTGCTTCTAATATATTTTCCAATTTTGTTATTCCATATATAGTTTTAGAACACTCTTTCCTTCTTTCATCATACTTTCTTTATATTCTAATTTCTCAACCAGTGTATTTTGTACTTCAGTATGTTTTGTTATCTCATTTTTCATCTCTTGCTTCATGGGGTCCTTGAATGTTATTTAGATCACAGAGCATCTGCTGTTTAAAATTTATTCCTATTTCTTGTAGTAAATCTTCTTCAAAAGTATGATCTTCCTCTGCCTCTTGAGTGCTGTATTTTCATTTCTCAAAGTTACAAAATTTTTCATATGTCTCATAATGAGGTTTTATTTTGCCTGTTTATTCATCCTTGAATGATGACTATTTTATCTGGCCTGCAAAACAGAGTGAGCAGATTTCTCCTGGATCCCTCGTATTTTATTTGGTTGTTGTTCAAATCCTTTCTTAGATCGTGTGCTTTGTGCTATTTTGTCCATTTAGTGATTCAACAAACTGATGAGAGATTTGCTCTCACTTTACATGAGCTGAGGTCATAGATTTTTCTGCATATGGCAGTCATTGAGCCAGGTCTGGAATGGGCTGGCCTGGTTCTTTTTTGCTACCATAAAACAGATTTAAGAAGAGTCTTTCTACTAGGAGGAGAATCCTCACACCAGAACTCTACTTCGGCCCCAAGTGCATAGCCTCAAGTTCATGCCTGCCCTTAGGTTCTATAAGACCTTCAAGGGAGAAATTCATTGCTAGTCTCACAACATGTCTTGTCTTCCAGCCATGCGGGGTGTTATTAAAATACCTGCAGGATCCCCTCCACTTATTTTTCTTTTAAGACCGTATCACCTTCTCAGTGAGTCTTTAGCGTCTTCCATAAATAGGGTCCCATCTGCAAAAACTTACTCAATGTTTCTGCATATGAATGGTGTTCTTCTCTAACTTGCAGTGTTGATACAAATTCCCCAATTTTTATATTCCCTTAGACATTCAATTGGAATCTGAGAGCTCCTGTGTTCAACACACCATCTTTACCTGGAAGTAAGGCAGGAATGGAGCCCTGGTGGTGCAGTGGTTAAGAACTTGGCCGCGAACTAAAAGAATAGCAGTTTGAATCTACGAGCTGCTTCTTGGAAACCCTATGGGACCGTTCTACTCTGTCCTATAGGGTCGTTATAAGTCGAAATCGACTAGATGGCAATGAGTTTGGTGTTTTGGTTTTAAGGCAGGAATATCTAAGTAAACAGAAAATGTCTCAGGGGTTATAGCAATCTCTCTGGTGGGACTTAGAATTTGGGTGCTAATGCAGATCCATAATCCACAGGGCCAGTCATAACTGATGGACTCCCACATGGATCCAGAGGTGTTTTTGCTGCCAGTGCAAGGCAGTTTCCTGGATTGTCACTGAGTTCCAATGATTCGTTTTCCACTTTCCAAGTTGGCCTGTCCACGCATATATCTGAACTCTGCCCTGGTTCTTAGATTGTTTTTTCAGCTCAATTATATATAAGCACCTATGAGATGCCAAGAATTTTACTCATAATATTTCATTGAATCTTCACAAAATGCTTATTACATAGATACTGTTATAATCCCCAGTCCACAAATGAGAAAAATTGAAGCCTAGAAAAGAACTCAAATAATGTAAGGTCACTCAGCTAGCAAGTGGAAGAATCAGTAATTATTGGTCTGTCTTTTCCAAAGTCCAGGTTTTTAACCAGTGTTTCAATAGTTTCCCCTAGCTAGAGAATTTTTGTCAAAAAATAGATTTCCCTTCTTACTCATGAGTGTTGATAGCCATCTGTATTCCCTGCCCTTGTACTGTATCTTCTCCCCATTACCCAGTGGCCTAATAAATACATGCTTATAGCAATCTTATTCTTCTCTTTCATCTCAGAATAAGTGATATATTTCTTCCTTCCAGTGCAGCTACCTCTCTATGTGCTGAAGATTCCCTCCTCTTTCTTTTCCTTCCATTATTCTCCCTCCTCCATGTTCCATTTTCCCTCTCTACTTGTTCTGCCATCTCAGCATGTAAACGTGTTCAAATCTCTCCCATCTCTTCTCAACATCACTTTGACCTCTAACCACTACTCTTTATTTTCCCTTCACTGTCAAGCTTCATGGAAAAATAGTCTTCACCAACTTTTTTGACTTCCATTTTGTTCGTTAATCCACCCCAATTTTCATCCTTTACCGTTTCATAAAACACCCAAGCAGATATGATCTGTGGCCTCCCAATTATGATATAACGTAAACACGTTTCCCTGCCATTTTAACTTTCTGCTACATTTGATACCATTGATCACTTCCTTTATAAAATTTTCTTCTGCCTTGGTTTCCATGACTCCACTCTCTTCTGTCCTCTTCTGTCCTCCCTTGACCTTATTTTTCCAAGTACTTTCCATTGACATTTTCCTCTTTGCCCTTTTACCCAAATGTTAGGGGAAAAGGACTTAGAATTCCATCCCTGGCCTCTTTTGTATTTTTATTTTTCAATCATAAAACAGTTTCATTCATATCCAAAGCTCCAACTAACACCTTTATCCTGATTCTTTCCAAATCCATCTCCACAGCCTGGTCCATTCTTTTATTCTCTAAAATTATACTTCTGGTGTTGGTAGAACAGCCCTATGAAAATATTCCATAGGTACCTCAATGATTTTTATCTATCCTTTTTTTTTTGTAATCAAGATTGGGGGTAGTAGTAACACCATCTTCAGAATTCTCTTCTTCTATCCTCTTTCTCTCAATCCCTACATCCAACCAATCACCAAGTTCTGCACTTTCTACCATTCTATCACGTTTTGAGTTAATAACTTTTCTCCATCCCTGCTTAGTTTAGGCCTGCACCCTCCTTACCTAAATTAATTTCATGGCTTCCCAATTGTGGTTTCCACCTCCTCCATAATTCTAAAAGGCTGGTTATGCTTAAATGTAAATATGATAATATCACTCCTTTCCTTAGACCCCTATTGTCTTCGGGATAAAGTCTACACTCCTTAAAACTCATAATGAACTTCCTAAAATAGTCAGAATACCCACATATTCCCTCTTACCTGGCCTTTGTACATGCTGTTCCTTAATCCTAGAATTTATCTTCCTTCCCTTGCCATCTTGTCTTTCTGAGAAATTTCTGGTCATTCATCAATATTCATATAAAATATCACATCCATTTTTAATTTTGTCCCTACTTCCCAGAAAACTTTGGTACCTCTGTTACAGTATTCACCATACTGCTTTCTAGTGCTTTGTTCACTTCTCTGTATTCCATATAGGACTATAAGCTCTTTGAAGGCCATGACACTGGTTTTCAATGGCCCACATACTTTTCCAGGGTTTGCATCTGGGCCAGTTATCTCATCTATCCTGCCTTGCTGTGCAGATTTTGAGCTACATATTAACTTCTTCCTCTGCAATGTGTTGCTGTGAATAATTCGTAATGATCTGTGCCTACGTCCAAGTAATGCCACAGCCAACTATTGAAGGAAGAGAACAGAAACCCTGCTGTCATGTGGGACTTGATCATTAACTCAAAAGGGATAACTTGCTCTTTCTCAAAATTGTGAACACTCTTGCTGTGCATAAGACAGAAGGCAAAGGCAACCTTCGGTGTCATCAGAAACCAAAGTCTTTTAATATGGACACTTTATAGGACATAAATCACTGGCTTTCCAATTTGCCTTATAGGTAGGAGAGTGGGGCAAATTTAACTCGTTAAAGAGTGCTGTCTAATGAAGTCAAACGTAATTTTACCTCATGCCAGCAAAATGTTGACATTTGATTGAATCTGGGGGCCTCCATGGGGAATGGGTTTTCGTTGAATTCTAAATCTGTAACGGAGAGTTGTCTCCATTTTTTTAGGGTGTTTGTTCTTGGTGCTATGTATCTGTCTTCTTGTTTGTACCCATCTATTTGTATTAGCATCCTTGGTTACATTTATCTCTCTGGGTTCTGGATTTTAATATTTAATCAATTCTAAGCCAAACACAAAGGAGCCCTGGTGGAGCAATGGTTAAGCACTCAGCTATTAATTGAAAGGATGGCAGTTTAAACCCATAGAGGCTCTGTGGGAGAAAGACTTGGTGATCTGTTCTCATAAAGATTATAGCCTAGAAAGTCCCATGGGGCAGTTCTACTCTGCCACACAGCATTGCTCTGAGCTGAAACTGACTCAATGGCACTTAACAAAAACAGCGAGCCAAGCACTTGTTCATATTTCGACCTCTCTGAAATTGGAGTATGTTGTACAATTAATAGCATCTGCTAATCATTGATTGGCCAGAGACCATTCGTGACTTTGTTATCATTGTCTGTGCAAACTTGGTTGTTATTCCTCATGGGTTGACTAGATAACTGCAACTGTGGCTATTCTTAATCTAAGGCAGGGTTTCTCAACCTTGGCACTATTGACATTTAAAAAAACAGGGCTGGATAATTCTTTGTTTTAGGGAAGCAGGGGCTATCCTGTACATTGTAGGATGTTTAGCAGCATCCCTGGCCTCTACCCACTGTATTCCAGCAGCATTCTTGCCCTCTGCTCAGGTTGTGGTGACAAAAACTTCTTCAGACAATGCCAAATGGCCTCGGTGGTTGAGAACCACTGGTCTACGGGGAAAGAACAAAAACTTAAACCTTTCACAAAGTTTCACTGTGGGTAGTCCCCAATTCCTTGATTTGCTTCCCCTCAGAGATAGAAAGTCCTTCTAATGTCTTCCTATTGTAACTCTTTATCCTCTTCTAGGAACACTGCATATCTTATCCACAGGGGTTTACATTATGGGTAAGTGGCCCTCGTCCTTCTCTTCACAAGGTGGGTGGAATAATGTAACACCCAATTTATATTTCCCCAAATCTGAATTATTTGGTCTTTTGTGGTACATTACCAGTTTCTCTTTATTCGTGCTCCAACTTCCAGATTATGCTTACAGGCCTGTTGGTATATATGGAGCTCTTTAAGCAACAAAAGTATTTAGCACTCTTTAGCTATACACAAAGTCTTTAAAATGATATCTTTTTTCACATTGTATAAAATCATATTTTTAGAAAGGGTAGCCACTACAACCCTAAGTGGAAAGTGACCAAAATAAAGTAGCATTATCTGGAATAATATTGTCTTATCATCTTATCCAGAATTGGGAATTGGGTGGGAGGTTGGAAGATTGTTATTTCAGTTACCCTGTCCCTGGATTAGTGATTGCTCTTCTGAGGTAGTGCCCAGAAGATTACATGGACATTCTAGAGCACCAGCTTACAGCGATACTTATGGATAATGAGAAAGAGCAGAAGTTTGTTTATAAACATCATTGGTTTGGTTCATCATTACAACAATTTAGCTGAGGTTACAAATTTAAGGGAAAGAACTCTTGGTCAAATAACAAATAAAACTGAAAACTAATCCCCTTTCCCATTTCAGAGATAAAAAGTCCTACATTTCGCTTATAATTTGAACACTCTACCATATTATGACGATCATATATTTCAGAGAACAAAATCATGTTGTAATGCCACTTTTAGGCTTATGAAAAGAACTAATTGATGTTATTGTTCACAACCTGGTACAGTGGAAAAGATACTAGATTTGAAATTAGGAGACTTACATTCTAGACAATTCTTTGACATTAGCCAAATGCATCTCATTTAATCTCTCTGGCCTCAGTTTTCTCATTTATAATAAGACGGAAAGAGATGAGATGACCTTTATGTTTATTTTCTAGTCCCTTAATTCTGTGATCCAAAGATCCCCTTCCATGGATAAGATAAAAAATGCTTCCACTAAGCACGGATGGCATTAGTCACTGTCATTATTCAAAGAGAAGTTGACTCATTGTGGTAAAACCAAATAAATCTTTGTCAGTGGCTTTGGTGCAAGACTTACCCAAATCCACTTTCATTTAGACAATGCAATGACATGAATATCCAGATAGTAAACAAAACCTGGCCAATTCTCTCCTTCTTAGGCTGATTCATTCATGAAGAGATTGATACAGTACAGTGTTTTCCTTCACATAAGCTGTTTGGGTTTTGGTGGTAAAAATAAAAGATGATGAGCTGAAGCAGTAATCTAACATTTTAGAGGAATACACTTTATTCCAAATCAGTGAGAAATCTTTATTATAAAGTATCCTCTTTTGATATGAATTAGAGCTGATCAATATATAAACATTGAGATTTCTTTCATAAGTTGTGGATTTCACAGAAATAATTGGTATATGCCTAAGCAGTATTTATTACTCTAGCTCATAATCACTCCATTTCCCTAGTCTCTCTTCATCAGTTTCATAGTTTTTTTTTCCTCTTTTCAGATCCCTATATACAGAAAGAGTTACAGCAAATTTGTGAAAACAACTTTACTAAAGGGAATGATTATGTTTTCAACCACCGACAAAGAACTAAACAAAGGACTTGAGTGCTGGAAGAGCCACCACGTATCACTAATTCAGTATCTGCTTGCCAATTATTTCTTAAAATTGAGAATGACCTTTAAATTTTTTGCCATCTCCCTGGCTCTTCTTTAAGTAGTAGAAGTGCCTAATCTGTGTAGTTATTCCATATATGCCATGAAGTTATTTACAGTTAAACAATTCTGTACCCATTGATCAGATCTTAGAGACTAGGAGTACCCAGAAGTAGCTGTCCTGTTTATATGTAATAATACTAAATTGCAATAACTTTTGGCTGAGATTCTGTTATGGGTTGAATTACATCCCCCCAAATATGTGTTTTAAATCCTAACTTCCATGCTTGTGGTTATAATTCCATTTGGAAATGCATTGTCTTTGTTATGTTAATGAGGCAGGGTTAGTGTAGAGCGTATCTTGAGTCAATCTCTTCTGAGATATAAAAGAGATTAAACAAGCAAGCAGAGATGGTGGAAGAGAGATGTCAAGACATATGGAGATCTCCAAAGAACTAGGAAGCAGAAGCTGAAGAGACAAGGACCTTCCTCTAGATCTGACAGAGAGAGGAGGGCTTCGCCTAAAGCCGGTGCTCTGAATTCAGGCTCCTAGCCTCCTAAACTGTGAGAAAATAAATTTCTGTTTGTTAAAGCCATCCACTTGTTGTATTTCTGTTATAGCAGCACTAGATAACTAAGACAGGTCCTAAGATAATAGAGGTCACATCCCAAATGAAGGTGTGAGACATCTATGCAGGATGTGTAAAGGAATGCTTGATAACCAATTTTGCAATCCATAGTTGGCCACCCACTTTTATCCCATGAAAAAGCTTGGAGATGATAATGGGGAGAAAAAAAAATTAGATGAAAAGAGAATATTTTGGAGGGAGCTGTTGGTGTCTTATGAATCCCACTCTGCCCTTAAAGTGGATGCAATGTGTGGCAGGGAAAGGCTTTAGAGAAACCACTTACAGAGCTCAACATACATCCTTTGAGCCTGGGTGTCACAATGGCTTGGCATCTTCTTCACTCCTGAAAACTCTAAGATACGAAAGCTTGGCTGGTGATAGAACAAAGAAAGGTGAGTGTGTTGGAATTAGCCTGCATGTCCAGAGTTTTTTGTCACTTAGGATTTGTGAGTTTCTATGAAGCTGAAATGGGCTTCTTTGCAGAGGACAGAGCTAGAGTTGGGTCATCTTAGATACTTCTCAAGAACATTCTGGAGGGGCAGAGTTACTTTAACAGAAAGAAGATGGCAGTACACTATGGATGCCAAGAGACTGAAGAAGTAGTAAGGGATCATCTGGGAGAATGTATTTACTCATGTCAAGGGAACAGTAGGTGGGAGATTCCTAGAGGTGGTGTGTCTTTGTATGGGTTTTCCCTAGGAAGCAGAGTGTAGAGGTTTGCATTAAAAAAAAAAAAAGAAATGCCAACAAGCGGCCATCTAAGATACATCAATTGGTCTCAACCCACCTGGAGCAAAGGCAAAGGAAGAACACCAAGGCCACACGACAACTAAGAACCCAAGAGACAGAAAGGGCCACATGAACCAGAGACCTACATTATCCTGAGAACAGAAGAACTAGTTAGTGCCCGGCCACAATCGATGTCTGCCCTGCTAGGGAGCACAACAGATAACTCCTGAGGGAGCAGGAGGCCAATTGGATACAGACCCCAAATTCTCATAAAAAGACCATACTTAATGATATGAATGCGACTAGAGGAATCCCAGAGACAATGCTCCCCAGAACTTCTGATGGCACAGGACAGGAACCATCCCCGAAGACAACTCATCAGGCATGAAAAGGACTGGTCAGCAGGGGGGAGAGAGATGCTGATGAAGAGTGAGCCAATTAAATTAGGTGGACACTGGAGAGTGTGTTGGCAACTCTTGACTGGAGAGGGGATGGGAAGATAGAGAGAGAGGGAAGATGGCAAAATTGGCACGAAACGAGAGACTGAAAGGGCTGACTCAATAGGGGGAGAGCAAGTGGGAGAAGGGAGTATGATGTATGTAAACCTACATGTGACAGACTGATTGGAATGGTAAATGTTCACTTGAAGCTTAATAAAAATTAATTAAAAAAAAAAAAAAGAACCCATTGCCGTTGAATTGATTCCGACTCATAGCGACCCTATAGGACAGAGTAGAACTGCCCCATAGGGTTTCCAAGGAGCATTTGGTGGATTTGAACTGCCCGGCCTTTTGGTTAGCAACTGTAGCTCTTACCCACTATGCCACCAGTGTTTCCAAGAAGTTTGGATAGAGGTAGCTTAATTTGGAAAGTGAATGAAGAGTGGGGGAACAGGAAGAAAGGACAGGGAAGAAGGAAAACTTCTGCGTTTTGTTGAAATGGACTGTGGGCAACTGGGACACAGGCTACCATGACCTCCTGGAATTAGGATAAAAGTGCCTCAGCATTGCCCACGTGGGGGAAAGAAAAACAGCTAGGTAGCACAAACTATTTGCATTAGACTACTAACCTAAATGTTGAAGGTTTGAACACAGCCATTGGTACTTTGGAAGAAAGGCCTGGCGATTTGCCTCTGTAAAGATTACAGCCAAGAAAACCCTATGGAGCAATTCTATTCTGTAACACATCAGGTCATCATGAGTCAGAATAGACTTGACAGCAATGGGGTCTTTTTTTTTTAATCCTTGGGGCATCAAATCCCTCACACTTGTATGTAAGTTTCAAGTGGGTTCCCACCAGAAAATTCCCAGTGTAAAAAAAACAAGAAATGCAAGGTGAAAATGAGGTGAAAGGCACCAGACTGCACCTGCACTTTTTGGTGGCCACTGCAAGGACTCATCTCCCCATTACTGCTTCCAAATTATTTCTTCCCCTTCTTCCTGCAAAAACAGGCATCATTTTGAAGCTCTTACTATTGTATTGTTCCATTCTCTTCCCTCATGGTCTCTGTTACCTCTTGGTCACACCCCCTAATACGTGGAACTTTTATCATTTTGGTGATTTCACTATCCATGTATATGACCCTGGCTATTTAGTTCCTTGACCTTTTCACCTCAACTTTTTCTTAAACACTCATGGTCATACATCCTATAGAGTGGTGGTTAATATTATATGTCAACTTGGCTAAGCCATGACTCTCAGTATTATGTAATTATTCCGCATTTTGTGATCTGATGTAAGGGGAGTTTTCCTTGGGGATGTGGTCTGCATCCAATGTATATGGATGTTCCGGCAAAGCTTACTCTCTCTGGATTCTGCATCCAACTCGTCATCTTCTGACCTTCAGTTCTTGGGATGTGAGCCACCAGCCTACCGTATAACCTGAATTCACTACTTCCTGAAGCCCTGTGAGCCAGCAGCCTGGCATCTGACATGCAAATTTTGGGCTCGTCAGCCCCTGAAACCATGTGAGTCAGGAGAAGCCTCCAGCCTTCCAGTCTCCACAGCTCTCTCTCGCTCTCTCTCTATAGATATATATATACACTTCACTGGTTTTGCTTCTCCAGAAAACCCAGCCTAGGACACATACTTTCTCATCACTAAAAATTTTGCCAATTCTGATATTGAAATATTATATTTTTAGATTTCTATCTTTCCTGTCCACTTACTTTATCTCCTGATCTCCTGCAATTTGTCAACCACAATGAGTCCTCCAATGGATTAACCCATTATGCACATGAGGCAATTGAAAAGACTATGGTTTGGGTCAAGTGCACCTTAGAGCATCTATAAATAAAAGAAATTAAAGTTTAAAAAATCTAAACTTAATATTCAGCAATATTAGACTGATTACCTGATCATGTTACTTCTGTATATTGGAATATTGCCAGTCTAAATCATATTGTGGAAGCTCTTTATTCACTTAAGAAAATAATTATAGTATATTGTCAAATTTTAAAGCATAATAAAATAGTATATGCTAGATTTCTACCCTGCACAACTCTAATGGGGCAGAGGCTACTGGTTATACATACTACATGAAAACATTTTGCTAAGAAGAGTACCTAATGGGCCTAGAAAGAGGCATCCTTAGACATTTGAATTTTGAGTGACTTTATTTTCTTTGGATTTTTGTGGGCTTTTCAGGGGGGGAAAAAAAAAGACATAACCAATACCTCCCAGACTTTCAAAGATTTCTGCATTGAATATGAACTATTTCATAATAAGAAAAAATATTTTTATAAATAAGCAAATATTTACTCTTCCATACAAAAAAATTTTTTTTTATAAAAACAATGACAATACATTAAAAGTGATTGATTGACTTCAATAAAATGGGGAAACAGTTTATTCTTATCCAACAACTTTTTAAAAATGCCTATGATGTTAGAAATGGAGTTTAACTGAAATTTCAGAGGGATATTATGGCATCCTGGAGTGTAGGTGGGGCCCTCGTGGCTCAGTGGTTAAAAGGTCTGCTGCTAACCAAAAGGTCAGCAGTTCAAATCCACCAGCAGCTCCTTGGAAACCCTATGGGGCAGTTCTACTCTGTCCTATAGGGCTGCTATGTGTAGGCAGCACACATGCATGGTTTTGGTGCCTGGTGGTACATACATATCTTTATCCATACATTTATACTAAACACACACACACGCATATTAAGCATACATCAAATTTTTTATTTGTAAAGAACTTATTTATTTTTTTTATGAAATAATTTTACTCCTAAAACCATTGCTGAATCATAGTTTTTAGGTTTAAGGCACAAGTTAGTCATCGTAAGTCAAAAATAGGAAGAGGAATCCTTTTCTAACACCATTGATTGCCCACCCATATAGCCATTCTCCCCTTCTTCCTCACTAACAGAATCCTATTTCTGTTGAAGTATTAGGCAGCCTCATGCTTCAGGACAGGGCGGGCCCATCATTAGCCCCGAAGGATGAGTACTGGTTAATCTAACCAAATCATGGTGCTTTATCCCCTTTGCCAGTTATTGGTTTAAGAATGAACACGACAAAAATCCTGGCCAGAGACACATGAATGTAGTCTACTGAGGGAGAATCTGAGAAAGTTTTCTTGTTCTCTTCCCCTCCTCTAGTCTTTTACTGTTGCTGCCTATTGTGGTGACAGCTCTTCTGTGGCCACGTAAAGTATGGCTGATGTATTCAGCATGACGTAATGGAAAGACGAAAGTCAGCTAGGTCCTTCATTATTGAACCGTTGAATCAGTCAGCCTTGGAACTTTCCTACCTCAGTACTTCTTGCTAATTGAGAAAACATGTTTTCATTACTGTTTAAGCCACTTTGAGTTATTACTTGCAGTTGAGAGCATTCTGACTGATATAGCTTTTAACACCACCTGTTCCTCACTTAAAAACTTCAAATTTTCCTAAAACTCCACGGCCAGTGTGGAGGCATTTAAACGAAATGGTACTTCCATTAATTTTAATGGAAAAAATTATGATGTATTCCATCCCAACCCATACTGTACCCATTGCTGTCAAGTTGATTATGACTCTTAGCAACCCTATAGGGTTTCCATCCCAACCCAAGATGCCTAAATAATTTCACAGATTGAAAAATATATCAATTAAGCAATGAAAACAAGTTTATATAAGTAATAAATAGCAATATAAAAGTAAATAAATATAGTTTATACATAAAGTATAAGATAATGAAGGATCATTGTATACTCATGAAAGACAATAGTTGGTGGTGCTTGTTGGTATAGGAATGAAAAGCTGTTGCAGGTTGGGTTTCTTCCTCTGGAAAGAGATTCTGAAATAGATTGGCTTGCAGAAAGTGTATTGGAGAATCAATGCATTGCAGAAGGGAAGGAAAAAAAAGCAGGATTGGGCAGAGAAGTCTCAACAAAGTCCTCAAGCAACTTCATTGGGAGCTCAGGAGCTGAGCTCATTGAAATGACCCTTTAGAATTGCCCTGAGCTGGAATGAAGGGTCAGGAGATTACATTGGATTCAGGC
The DNA here is from genome assembly GCF_024166365.1 of Elephas maximus indicus. NCBI lineage: Eukaryota > Metazoa > Chordata > Mammalia > Proboscidea > Elephantidae > Elephas > Elephas maximus. The sequence goes on from NC_064845.1 coordinate 21,748,958, forward strand.
ATTGGACTCAGGCTGCAATACCTTGGGCAAGATGGCTGTCTTCAATAGAGGGCAATTGAGAGGGTTGTGAGTTGAAGGCTGTCAGTAGGCTCGACCCAGTTAGGGTAATAAAACTTTAAGTACAGAAGGAAAATGTGGGCTGTGCATCACAGAATCAAAAAGGGAGTCTTTCTTTGGAAGATGGTGGTTAAGCCAGGTGACTTACTTTCAGGCAAACATTTAATATCAGCATCATGCAAGCTTGTCTTGATGATAATTTTTTTTCATTGAAACTTTAAGGAAAAAATGTGAAGTTGAGCTTTCAGCACATGGAAATAGCATCATAGAAAATGTGTTTTCACTTGACTTATTTACACAAAGGAAAACTTTTGGGGTTCATCTACACATGGCATGAAATTCAAATTTGTTCCACATGATTCTTTTACTAGAAACTATTGTATTTTTTTTTTTTTTTTTGGTTTATTGTATTGAGTAAATTAGTATGTCTTTGCCTGAAATCCTAATGTCAAAATGCCACTCATAGCATGTTTATTTAGTGGACTTGGGGTATGAAAACTTGTCATATATTAAAAAAAAAGTAAAACTTTGCAAGCACTGCTGTGGTAAAAACTCATTAACTGAACCAATGTTATGTCTGATAAGTTTGTATATATGTCCTGGCCATGCACTCACAAAATACATCTTCCAATTTTAAGATAAGTCTTTTGACTTATATTTTGGACCCAAACTAAAACCAAACCCAGTGCCATCGAGTTGATTCCGACTCATAGCGACCCTATAGGACAGAATAGAACTGCCCCATAGAGTTTCCAGGAAGCGCCTGGTGGATTCAAACTGCCAACCCTTTGGTTAGCAGCTGTAGCACTTAACCACTACACCACCAGGGTTTCCTAGATTTTGGACAGCTGTCCTTAAATCAGAGCCCCAGTAGCACAGTGGTGAAGAGCTTGGCTGTTAACCAAAAGGTTGGCAGTTCAAACCCACCAGCCACTCCTTGGAAACCCTGTGGGGCAGTTCTACTCTGTCCTATAGGGCTGCTGTGAGTCAGAACCAACTCAGCGGCAAAGGGTTTTTTTTTTTTTTTTTTTTTTGGTCCATAAATCATCATTCGTTTCCATGCTGAAGTTCAGAGTCAAGCACTACTTTGAAAATGGTTATTTTAGTTGACCATTTAGAAAGTTGTCAGTCTGTGAGAATTTTAAGCAACAAAAAATACACTGAGATACACCATAATTAGGTTCAGTCTGTGACAAGCCCAGTTTCTTTAGATTATATTATCTTGATACTGAACATGGCAAACCTGCAACTTATCCAAAAAGTGTACCATGCAAAGCACTTATCTGACATGCCCCAGTCACCCACCCTCTCCGCTCTCAACTGAAATGGAAGCAGAGATTAGGAAGTGAGATCTAATGCAGATTAAGTGTTATAACGGACCAAGATGAATGAACAAAGAATGAAATTAAAAGAAAGAGCTTCCTGGCATCATGAACTCAAGCTCTCTTTGCACTGCTCTAACCAAAATGTTTCTCAGAGACAGAGCCTTCTGGTGCCCCCTCCCCTTGACATTAGATGGTAACTACCCTCTAGAAAAGGTTAACTGAGACAAGGCTATGAAAACCGGAGTCTAGACACCAACACTGTAAAGAAAGAATGAAAAAAAGAGAGAGTGTAAATAACAGTCCTGCACCCAAAAGGTCATGTCATCCTTTCACAAGACTTAGCCAAGCTCATTACGGAAGCAACCACCAGCAGCTAATTGGTATTGCAGTGCCTTTGAGCTGTGACCTAAAAATGGGAGGTGATGTAAAAGCCAAATAAAGTGGCATAAAGAAACCCCCATCCTGTCCTAGGGGTGTCTGGTGAGCTGTTCCTATACTGTATATACATCAACAGCTCTTCTTGGGTGGTGGTTTAGTGTCGCTATACCTTCCACTGCAATTACATTGAATAGGGCCGCCACAAATCTTTGTAATGCCAATCTCATCTTTCCACCTCATTGACAGCTCAGGAAACGCATCTGAAATTCATAGTAGCCTCATAGCCTATGGCAAGAGAAATCCATGCTGCTAAAATTTTATTTTAGAATTCAAGCTGGTTTTCCTCAGTTTAGGATGCTCCATTTTTTAATCTTTTGCTGCCTACCACACTGTATCGAAATAACCAGCCAATATTGTTCAACTGTCAGGGGCCTCAGCTGCCTCTGAATTTTATCAGTACAAATAAATACTGGAACATGTTAAAAAAAAAAAAAAAATGATCCCAATCGACTGGGGCTCACATTAATAAAATTAAGAGCAGGGGAAAAAATGTGTAAAAACTTTGACTTGACTGCACCCCCACTTTCCTTAGCTGGGGGAGAAAAAAAAAAAAGAAAGGCTGAGTAGATATTCAGGCTGATTTAATGTTTAGGCTGATAGGGATGCTAGGCTGGGTCCCAAATTTGTGCAATGTTCAAAGGGAGAGAGATTTTAAAATCCCCGAAAAAGAGATATTTCCAAATTAATGGCATTGCCCGAATGCCTTGGCTCCCTGCACCCTACCAGGAAGGTTTATTATTTTCTGGTAAAATGTTGCTTGGATGGGGAGTGGTAGTCAGCGATGCGTCAGAGTTGCTCTTTGAACACATTAAAAAGCTGAATGCACAACAAAGAACAGATGTTCTAGCATGCCTTATTTATGCACCCATCAGCAATCTTCCAGTGACCACAAAACACAGCCTCTCCCCCCACCTCCTCTCCATAATATTATTTTCTGATAAACTCACCTTCTTTATTAATTAATTTATTTTTGGCCCCAACTCTACTCCTGGCTAATTGTGTGTGTGTGTGTGCGCGCGCGCGTGTGCGCGCACCCAAGTGTGCATGTGTTATTTGAAAGTCTGCCTCCCTCAAAGCTGAATTCTATTGAACTGTGGAACAGGTGTGGATTCTGCAATTACATCACATTTCAGAGAGAGAGACTGAGGGTAATAATGGTGGTGAATGCTTCACAGTCGAGTGCAGCGCCATAGCGACCAGCAACAATGAAGGGGAAGAGGTATTAGTATCAGGGGTGATTATTTTTAGTTTATGGGATCATTTGATTGAACACTGCCATAAGGCGCTGTGAACGTGCATTCGGAGCTCACCAGCTGTAAGGCAAACTTGGTTTACTGGCACTTATCTGAAATGCCCCCCTCACCCCCCCTCTCTGCTCACAATTGGAATGGAAATAGCGATTAGGAAGTGAGATATAATGCAGATTAAATATAATGGTGGACCAAGATCCTGTTGGGTTATTAAAACCCATTTGCTTTTGCTAGTTTTAAAGGCATAAAACCAAAACCAAAAACACTGCTGTCAAGTCGATTCTGACTCTTAGCAATCCTATAGTACAGAGCAGAACTGCCCCCATAGAGTTTCCAAGGCTGTACTCTTCCCGGAAGCAGACTAGTCACATCTTTCTCCCATGGAGAGGCTGGTGGTTTCAAACTACCGACCTTTTGGTTAGCAGCAGCCAAGTGCTTAACCAGTGCACCCCCAGGGCTCATTTTAAAGGCATAGCACCTTTAGTTAACCTCCAACTTTAGATATCTGAGACGAGATATAAAAGACGAGAGATGGAAGAGTTAGGCAGAAGGTTAGGTGGAGAAAAAAAATTTAGAATTTAAAGAGAATCAAGAATATTTTCTCTTCCTACGCAAGAAAGCTGCATTTTTTCAGTGAGTGAATCTAATCTGTGACCTCAATTTGAGCTTCAGAAAAACATGATACATTAATACAGAAAATACTCACCCTCCCTGCACAAATGGATTTAATAAACTGAAAATAAGTAACGCAAGCAATCTTCACGACAATATTTGGTCAACTTTGGGAACCCTGGCTCTACATGGTATTTCCTTAATATATTTTACATATTTTCCATGAAGTGGGAAATATTTGGGACCAAAGTCAGTGGTGTAAAATCAGCGATTGGGAATGTTCCAGCTGTTTCCTGAAGCATCTCAGAATGGTGCTGTGGGCTGGCTGGCAGCAGCTGCTGTCCCTGAAAGAATAAAGGAAGCCAGACAACAGAGTGGAGGGGGTTGTACAAAATGAAGTCACAGGCATCCTACGAACACATCAGGAATCTAGGGTCAAAAGAAAGAGGTGAGGGTAGCTTGGTAGGGTATGGGTTCCTTCATCCATCGACTCACCATGGGAACAGGACAGGGAGCTCAGAGTGAGCTTTGCCTGGTTTAGTCTTTGAACCCTGGAGGGCTGAGGGTCAGAGATCACCATGACGGGTTCCAGGATCACAGCCAACAAATTGTCAAGGGCAGAATTCTCTTTCTAGCACCAAAATATGCTTTTCCGATGAAACACCTCAGGCATGGGGAGTGGTCCTCTTGTCCATGATAGTATTTTGTGCAGACAGATCTGTTACCAGGACAGGAATTTTCCTGTTGTGTAGAGGTGCCCTTGGTCCCTGGGTGGTGCAAATGGTTTGCACTGGACTGCTAACCAAAAAGTGGGCAGTTCGAATCCACCAAGCACTCCTTGGAAACTCTATGGAGCAGTTCTACTTTGTCCTATGGGGTCACTATGAGTCGGAATCAACTCGATGGTAAAGGGTTTGGTTTTGGGGTTTTTACTAACCTAAAGATTCAGGGTTTGAACCACCCAGCACACCACCAAAGAGAGGCCTGGCAATCTGCTCCAGTAAAAATTATAGCCAGGGAAACCCAATGGAGCAGCTCTATTCTGTAACACATGGAGACATCCTGAGTCAGAATCAGCTCGATGACAATGGTTGTTTTTTTGTATAGGTGGCCTAACAGGATTCCTACCTGAAAACCACATTTTCTGGCTAAGAAACAGTAAAGCAAGAGTGATGAAGAAAAAAAAAAATATATATATATATATATATATAGCTTTTCTGTTACCATCCAGTTCATTAATTCTGCAGTCACCAAATTCTATCCCACATTTATTATTTCTCCTCAACTAGGCAAAATACTTCCCATATTATTAATCATCTATAATCTAACCACATGACCTTGACTTTGGGTGGTAATTCACTTCCCCACTTTGGTCTAGGTTTCTGTGAAGGAATGGAATTGGAGCTGTAGTTTACACTCTTTATTCATGGAATCCCTTTTACAAACAAAACATCAGCTGTGATTTGGACCTGCTGTGGTGAAAATAAAAGAGGGTCTGGAGAGCACACTCGGCCCTCACTTTGCCCCTTTGCAGCCCCTGAACTGCCTCTACTGAATTCTAAGGCTTCTCAGAACCTGGTATAAAATGTCTGAAGTAGGTGCTAATGAACATCCCTTCCAACAGAAAGGGTGGTTGACTGTCTGGGTCTTCCCCAAAGTATCCTTAGGTGGGGAGTGACCTGGTTAGTGCCAGGAGATGCTCTCCCAGCAGTCTCACACGGTAACACCCAAGATGGCGTCTGCAGGCAGTAGTATACTATACCACATAGCAGCTCTGTTTGGCATTTTTTTCCTCATGCAGCCACAAGCACAACTTAACAGTGTCAGTGATGAGGAGATTTTGTCTCCATAAGGTCAGGCACTACACTGGACAGCTCTTTTTCAGCATATCATTTGAAGTAACTGTTCTGGTTGTCGCTATGAGTTGAAATCGACTCCACGGCAGTGGGTTTGGTTTGCTTTGTTCTAGTTGTCCTGAAAACGGACTTTTTGCCTCATTTTTTTCCTCTCTCACTGACAGTAAAAAAGAAATTTTCAATGAGGACTGACCCTTTCATTTGTCTTGGCTGTCACTTATCATCACTCATGTTAACAGCCAAATTGAGAGCCTCAAGATTAGGTGGAGTTTTTAACTTTCTTTATCCAAGCGCTAGACAATTTCTCTGGTTCCACTCCCGGTCTTGCCCAATCACCATACTGAGAGTTTACCTTTAGTTATTTGAATGTACTTTCTTTAGTTTTGCAAACTACCTTTTACAAAACCTAGAATGAAACATAGCCAAGTCTTTCCCGTGTTGACTCTGTAATAGTGACTTTCTTAGCTGAAGCAGTGGGGGAGAAATGGCCGTTGTTACTTATTGTTAGTGACATGGTGACGACTCCTTTGCAGATGTTACAATGCCAATGTTTTTGCGGCAAATTTGCATTGTAGCTTTAAAATGCATTGTCACACGTTGCCATTTTGTTATTTGAGTGAACACTGACAAGAGGCATGGGTGCTCTGTGTTGACAGAATGTAGGAGGTGCTGCCTCAAAGATGTGGAAATGAAGGAGTCAGACCATGGAATTCTGATTGAAGTCTTGACAGCACAGGACCAAGTGATCCAAACCAGATGTAAATCATAGCTTAGGAAACAGAAGAATCCATTTGAGCTCTCTGGTAACTGGTGTGGTAACATATCAGTAATGGAATTCCCTTGGGTTCATATATTCTTTGCCTAGTAAAGAAAATTGGATTTACAAAAGAGAAAGTGGATTGTTTGAAAAGCAAAGAAACATCTTTTGAACATTTTTAATCAAAATTTTACTAAGCCTACCCACCCTTGCGAAAGACCGAAGACATTTAGTCTTGAAATAATAATGATAAAGTAACATTCAAATTATGCTTCCAATGCAAATTTAATGCATAAGCAAGTAAATGGCTGCTTAAAGACAAAGATCTTTCAAATTGGTCCAAACTGGAATTTCTGAATGCTGCTATTGCCGCTACGCTTCACTCTCGACTGCCTGGGAGAGTCTCAGCTTCAACATATTTGCAATAGGCCAAATACAGTAAATACGACTTAAATACAGAGTACCAATAACATGTAATTAGGCTCTGACCCCAACTTCTTACACCTGAGTTGCCCTTTCATTCATATGAAAAGTCCCGGTGGTACAGTGGTTAAAGCACTTGGCTGCTAACCAAAAGGTTGGTGGATTGAACTCACTAGCTGCTCTGAGGGAGAAAGATGTGGCAGCCTACTTCCATAAAGATTTATGGCTTTGGAAGCCCTATGGGACAGTTCTACTCTGTCCTATAGAGTTGATATGAGTTGAAATTGATTTGACAGCAATGGGTTTGATTTAGTTTCATTCATACACCCTGAAATGAAATCATCCAAACAAGTGGCTAAGGCATTTGGTCAAAGGGCATTTAAATAAGTGCAGTTTTTTTTTCCCTCTGGCTTATAATATGTTTAATAAATTATATTGGTGACCTTCATGGAAAAATGCTAACCAAATGGGTCATGCTTACTGACAGCCATCCCTCAAGCCCTTATTTCCAATCACTGATATTATAGTTGCTAAGGAGGTATTTTTTTTTTCCTTAAAATATATGTAGAGGAAAAAATGGGAAATCTTCTATATTAATGATGTGATAATGACATTGTGAAAATAAAATGGTGATGACATATTCACTGTGGGAATAATATGCCCTCAGGCTAACAAAAGTTACCTGTTTAACTTATTAGAGTACGCTATAAACACATTTGAAATGAGCAACTCAGCTCATCCCGAAATAAAACAATGCTACATTTTCTTTTATGCACATGGAGAGAGAGAAGATGCTAATTGTTCACCTACAACCCACCTGAAAAACTGATAGAAATACATCTATAATAAAATCAGAACAAGATCATTTCTAGTGCCTACATTTCCATACTCATTCTAGTGAGTCATCCCAAAAGACTTTTTAAAAGAAAATAGAGTTCTGATTCTATGTTTGCCATTAATTTGCTGCAGAGTTGGGCAACCACTTGGTTCCTCAATTCCCTTCCATCAAAAAAAGTCAAGACCAATTATTCAAGTGGAGTGTAAAGTGGATAGGTGTGAGTTAAAGAACTTTTGAATTGCAGACATAAAAGGTTTTCTGTCATGGATTGCCATTATTATTAATATTATTGCCATCATCATTATTTATGCTCCCAGCACACGTATTGTGAAAATGTGTTATTCATGTAACTGCTATGCCCTCACCATGTCATTTGCAAAATCACCATGTTCTTCTCACAGAAATGTCAGTGAAATGTCATTTTTACAATAGCTGCATTATGAATCTGCTATAACTTGAATTGCTTTACAATGAAAATGCAATTTCTTAGCAATTAAAATTATTCCACCCACCCCAGTCAAATAATAGAAAGTCGACTCCCTGTCCAATGTTGCTTATGGTGCACTACAATGGTGCACTACAGAATACTGCAAATTGAACAGAGCATTACTTCCCACATGCCAGGAAAGGTCGATGTCTTAGCCACGTCAGTGGTTACATTATACCAGGTATGATCATCTGCTAGACCTGATCTGAGCTAGTATAGAGTATTACTAAAACTTCTTATGACATTGGAAGATTGCCTTCACTTAGATTCTTTCTGAGGTAGCCCAGGACCTAAGCACATGTAAATTTTCAGGTATTAACAACACCTGATCAAGGTATGCGAAGAATCAATGCTATTTTTCATTCTCGGAAGAAATTATTTTTACAAATTCAACTCATTATCATTAAAAACAGTTTAGGTCTACTTAAATCCCCTTTTGGTATTAATTGAAAGTTTTCTTCTTAATACTGTCTCTCAGAAACTGTTGACTTGACATGCATCAGTATCATCATTAATAAGAATATAGCAATGCACAAAGCATAATAGGAGTTATCAGCAGGCTGCACATGGAGTGAAATTATTAATGGATATGGGGTCACGTTTTAAGAGAATTTTAAAGACTCATTTTTTAAACCATATATTTTCAAATTAAATCCCAAGATGTAAAAGGCTAAAAGATAGGGCAATGGATATTGAGCGAAATAAGAGCCTGGGCCCAGACCCTTAGAAATAAGAGAAAATAATATGCCTAACTAGACTAAAAAATGAAGAGCAAGAGAGTTTATGGGTTAAACATAAGTGTAATTATCCAAGGAACTCCATGTGGGGCAGAATGGCATTTTGTCTTCTCTTCCTGACCTTCATGTGAGCTAAGCAGTAGATTTGTTGGCATTTAACTATAGACTAAGCAGGTGGTGTGAGTGCTTGGGTCCAAGAAATAAGACAATGCTTCAAATAGCTGAAGAATCAGGAAAAATGAGACACCCTCCATGCATGGAACAAAAATAACAGGTGTATCTTATCTGGGAGCACATTCAACCCATACACTCAAACCACAGAAAACATGTGTCTGTATCAGGGCTAGAATCCTTACAAAAGAAAAGAGGTATTTTCAAAAACAAAAAATGAACAGATAATAAAAAAAATTCCTAAACATTGAAAGAAATTAAACATCATAAAAGAGAGGAATGAACAGAACAACTAACTCCTGAGGAAACAAAGTTAATAAAGTAAGCAAAAAAAAAAAAAAAAAAAGGCGGGGGGGATGGGGCTAAAATAAATATGTTGAATATTCTTAGAGAGATTCCAAAAGATATTCCCAAAACCGGTGCTGTTGAGTCAGTTTCGACTCATAGAGACCCCGTAGGGCAGAGCAGAACTGCCTCATAGGGTTTCCAAGGCTGTAAATCTTTACAGAAGCAGACCGCCATATCTTTCTCCCAAGGAGCGGCTGGTGGGTTTGAACTGCCAACCTTTCGGTTAGCAGACTAGAGTTTAACCACTGTGTCACCAGGGCTTCTCCAAAGGATGTTTCAAATATAAAACATAAACAGCTATAAAAACTAAAAAGCACTATTATCAAAATCAAAATATCAGTAGGTAAGCTGAACAGCAGAATCAACAAGATGAAGAACAAATTAGTTAGATTAGGACTAAAGAAAGAATTGAGACCAGATTAAAAGGGCTCATTGACTCCCAGAAAAATAAATAATAATATTCCTTTAAATGTGAAGCTTTAGAACCTAAGAATAAAGTTTCTAGAGGGAGGTTGGGGAGATAAAAATGGAAGCAAAAATCAGATTGGAGTCTGAATTGTCACTGAGAGTAGCAGATGCTAGAAGAGAATATAGCATTAAAAGTATGACAAAAAGTTATTTTGAGCATAATCCTATACCTAGAAAAACTAGCTGAATCAGAAGAAGGACAAAATAAAAATAATTTTATCATCTACAGACCCACTAAGGAAAAAAATGCATTAAAGATCTACTGGAGCAAAATGAAAAATGAGACTTAATTAAAAGATGGTAGACATAAGAAATGGTTGTGAGACAATTTGTTATGCATTGAAAAACAATTATTAACGATCTAGAACTAAAGTCCCATATGACGTAAACATAGCCAGTTTTGTAATAAAGAGTCTGACTTCATTTTTGATATTTGACTTCTGACACTCTCACCACCACCACTGCCCCCCTTCCCTTCAGCCCCACATCTGGGCAAGCTGATAAGAAAGCTCAAGTTTTCCCTTCTTTGGCACTGATGGGAAGTTCAAAGCCACTACTGGTACACAAGAACCTTCACCCCAACCCCAAACCTAACCACAATAAAAATGGAGCCAGTCTCCTTTCCCTGCCCTTTCAAGAGATTTTTGGACCAGCTTGAGAGCCCAGCCTGCTCTCCCCAGCAAGCCTTATGTAATGGACCATTTCACATCATCTTGAGTGTGTTGTCATCAGTCTACACACTGGACCTAAATTTTGAGTAGGGGGATCCATCTCACATCTGCAGAGTGACTACAATAGGTGTGGAGAGAGGAATGGGAATAAAGAAGGTGAGGGAAAAGATACAGGTACTGATTAACTTCAGAGATTGATTTTAAAAATCAACACAAACACATACTAAGAATTACTAAAGTAAGCCCCAGGAAATAGAATATGTAAATTCAAAACCATTAGGAAATAAGTGGAATAAATAAAATTTGTTCAAAAAGAAATAGTTGTAAAAAAATGGAAAAGATTTTTTTAAGATCATGTCCATAACATGTAACTGTGAATGAATCAAAATCTCTATTAACAAATAGTGATTTTTAAGTTTGAATAAAAAAAAAAATCCCACTAATTAGATAGTAGATAAGAACTACTTTAGGTGAAGGGAAAGACAGCACACAATACAGGGGAGGACAGCACCACTGGACTAAATCCAAAGCAAAGAAGTTTCCTGAATAAACTGAATGCTTCGAAGTCCAGCGTAGCAGGGGCAGGGGTCTGGGGACCATGGTTTCGGGGAACATCTAAGTCAATTGGCTTAATAAGATCTACTAAGAAAACATTCTCCATCCCACTTGGAAGAGTGGCTTCTGGGCCCTTAAACGCTAGCAAGCAGCCATCTAAGATGCATCAATTGGTCTCAACCCACCTAGATCAAAGGAGAATGAAGAAAACCAAGGACACAAGGTGATTATGAGCCCAAGAGACAGAAAGGGCCACATGAACCAGCAACTACATCATCCTGAGACCAGAAGAACTAGATGGTGCCTGGCTACAACTGATGACTGCCCTGACAGGGAACACAACAGAGAACCCCTGAGGGAGCAGGAGGGCAATGGGATGCAGACCCCAAATTCCCATAAGACCAGACTCAATGGTCTGACTGAGACTGGAAGGACCCCAGTGGTCATGGTCCCCAGACCTTCTGTTGGCCCAGGACAGGAAGCATTCCCGAAGCCAACTCTTCAGATATGGATTGGACTGGACAATGGGTTGGAGAGGGATGCTGGTGAGGAGTGAGCTTCTTGGATCAGGTGGACACTTGAGACTATGTTGGCATCTCCTGCCTGGAGGTGAGACAAGGGGGTTAGAAGCTGGCAAAATGGACATGAAAGGAGAGAGTGGAGGGAGAGAGCAGACTATTTCATTAGGGGGAGAGTAACTGGGAGTGTGTAGCAAGGTGTATGGGGCAGTTCTACTCTGTCCTATAGGGGCGCTGTGAGTCGGAATGGACTCGACGGCACTGGGTTTGGTTTTTTAGCAAGGTGTGTATGGGTTTTTGTGTGAGAGACTGACTTGATTTGTAAACTTTCACTTAAAGCACAATAAAAATTATTAAAAAAAAAAGCCCCCTCCCAAAATTCCAACTTTATATTGACATATCAGTAAGACTAAATTATATTTAAAAAGTCAAAGATAAGTGATAGAAATAGAAAATCTAGGGCAAATACTAGCAAAAAGAAACCAATGTGACAATATTAATATTAGATGAAATTCAAATTAATAAGAAAGGCATTAAGAGGGGTAAAGAGAATACTTCATTAAAACATAAAGTAAATATATCAAAAAAATATAGCAGTCATAAATTGTTTTATGCACATAAAAACAAAAATTCACAATAAAATTCAAAGACATTTAAAAAAGTAAGAGCATAAACACTGGAGTCAATATACCTGAGTTAAAATGCCAGCCTTACTACTTTTGGGTTTGGTTTTTGGTTTTGATCACCTAGTAATTAAGATTTAGTAATTAAGAGCAAGTACCTAAAATCCTGTGCCTCAGTTTCAGTACTGAAAAATGGGGTAATAATAATACTGCCTCACTGAGTTGTGAAAATCAAATGAGTTAAAATATATGAAGTGAACAGATGATGGATAGAGACACCTGGAACGTCATACCAAATTGTTATCAGGGGTCATCCATAGGGTGTGAAGTACACAACGGGGGAAAACGGGGTTACTTGTCTCTCTTATTTCATAGCCATCTAAAATTATGTTTTAAAGAGCACTTATCTTTTATTTATTTTTATTTAAAAATGATATAAAAAACAATATAGTACATAAATTGGGAAGAAGAGACTCAAAGTCTCATGTCCTTTATCTCTTTTTGCCTATTCTCATTCCCTTGTAGGAGATCCTTATTCTAGGGGTCAGAAAAAGAAAATTTGACAACACTCTTCTAACAAATACACTGTTCACTAAGACCACAGGACCTGAAGGACCAAAACAGTTATCTGGGTAACTCAGACAAAGCATTTTACTATGTATACCATGAATAATTGAAAAAACAAACAAACAAAAGTTTCTTTTTGCTTGAATGCTCTGGTTCAAAGACCTTCCCTAGGTCACTCTGCTGGTGAGGGTTTCATAAAGGTGATCTTTAGGTTTTTAGTAAAGAATGAGGTGAAATAAAAGCTATTTTATAGAAATGAAGAAAACTTAATTTGACATGATACAAGCGAACGTAACTGAAACGTCTTCCTTTAGAAGTGGATAAGACCTGTGGAATGACACCAGAACTGGAGGTGGAGGAAATTACCCTACTAGAATTGAAAATCTGAAAGAAAATCTTCTTGTTGGTGAATGTAAGAGAAGAATGATTTAAAATTTCCATGGCAGCACAAATAACTGATTAAAAACCAATTGTGGAGGGCAATCCAACAACCAAGGTGTTGGAGAATTTGAGGGCAGAAACAAAAAGAACTGTGTAGACTCCCAAATCTATATAAAGGAAGGTTTAGGATGTTTACAAATGGCAATCTGATGAAAGGGGAGGCCAAGAGATTTATTTATCTCGAAGCTGTGTTTGCAGACTAAGCACGTGACTTTTAATTAGATTCCTGTTTATTTTCAGTGGCTGAGGAGGTGAGTTTGATAGCGACATGTGTGTGTATATGTGTGTATGTTTAGCAGGGTAGAATGGGATGGTCATTGCTTCCTCATGTCAATATTTGGCTTTCTAAATGGGATGAAAGGTAGAATGAAAAGAATATATTACTAAGAGAAATAATTTAGCTATTTTATAACATATGCTATGTTTGGTATATGTTGTTGTTAGGTGCCGCCGAGACGGTTCTGACTCATAGCGACCCTATGCACAACAGAATGAAACATTGCCCGGTCCTGAGCCATCCTTACAATCCTTGCTATGCTTGAGCTCATTGTTGCAGCCACTGTGTCAATCCACCTCACTGAGGGTCTTCCTCTTTTCCGCTGACCCTGTACTCTGCCAAGCATGATGTCCTTCTCCAGGGACTCATCACTCCTGACAACATGTCCAAAGTATGTAAGAAGCAGTCTCCCCATCCTTGCCTCTAAGGAGCATTCTGGCTGTACTTCTAAGACAGATTTGTTCATTCTTTTGGCAGTCCATGATATAGTGAATATTCTTTGCCAACACCAAAATTCAAAGGCGTCAATTCTTCTTTGGTCTTCCTTATTCATTGTCCAGCTTTCACATGCATATGATGCGATTGAAAATACCATGGCTTGGGTCAGGTGCACCTTAGTCTTCAAGGTGACATCTTTGCTCTTCAACACTTTAAAGAGGTCATTCGCAGCAGATTTACCCAATGCAATGCATCTTTTGATTTCTTGACGGCTGCTTCTATGGCTGTTGATTGTGGATCCAAGTAAAATGAAATCCTTGACAACTTCAATCTTTTCTCCCTTTATCATGATGTTGCTCATTGGTCTAGTGGTGAGGATTTTTGTTTTCTTTATGTTGAGGTACAATCCATACTGAAGGCTGTGATCTTTGATCTTCATTAGTAAGTGCTTCAAGTCCTCTTTACTTTCAGCAAAAGAGGTTGTGTCATTTGCATAACACAGGTTGTTAATGAGTCTTCCTCCAATCCTGATGCCCTGTTCTTCTTCATATAGTCCAGCTTCTCGTATTATCCGCTCAGCATACAGATTGAATAGGTATGGTGAAAGAATACAACCCCGACACACACCTTTCCTGAATTTAAACCCATCAGTAACCCCTTGTTCTGTCCGAACAACTGCCTCTTGATCTATGTAAAGGTTCCTCATGAACACAGTTAAGTGTTCTGGAATTTCCTTTCTTTGCAATGTTATCCATAATTTGTTATGATCCACACAGTCAAATGCCTTTGCATAGTCAATAAAACACAGGCAAACATCCTTCTGGTATTCTCTGCTTTCAGCCAGGATCCATCTGACATCAGCAATGATATCCCTGGTTCCACGTCCTCTTCTGAAACCGGCCTGAATTTCTGGCAGTTACCTGTCAATACATTGCTACAGCCGTTTTTGAATGATCTTCAGCAAAATTTTGCTTGTGTGTGATATTAATGATATTGTTCTATAATTTCCACATTCGGTTGGATCACCTTTCTTGGGAATAGGCATAAATATGGATCTCTACCAGTCAGTTGGTCAGGAAGCTGTCTTCCATATTTCCTGGCATAGACAAGTGAGCACCTTCAGCACTGCATCTGTTTGTTGAAACATCTCAATTGATATTCCATCAATTCCTGGAGCCTTGTTTTTCGCCATTGCCTTCAGAGCAGCTTGGACTTCTTCCTTCAGCACCATTGGTTCCTGATCATACACCACCTCTTGATATGGTTGAATATCGACTAGTTCTTTTTGGTATAATGACTCTGTGTATTTCTTCTATCTTCTTTTGATGCTTCCTGAATCATTTAATGTTTTCCCCATGGAATCCTTCACTATTGCAACTCGAGGCTTGAATGTTTTTTTCAGTTCTTTCAGCTTGAGAAACGCCGAGCATGTTCTTCCCTTTTGGTTTTCCATTTCCAGCTCTTTGAACATGTTATTATAGTACTTTGTCTTCTCGAAAGGCCCTTTGAAATCTTCTGGTCAGTTCTTTTACTTCACTAATTCTCCCTTTTGCTTTAGCTGCTTGACGTTCGAAAGCAAGTTTCAGAGTCTCCTCTGACATCCATCTTGGTCTTTTCTTTCTGTCCTGTCTTTTCAATGACCTCTTCCTTTCTTCATGCATGATGTCTTTGATGTCATTCCACAAGTCATCTGGTCTTCAGTCACTAGTGTTCAATGCGCCAAATCTATTCTTCAGATGATCGCTAAATTCAGGTGGGGTGTACTCAAGTTCATATTTTGGCTCTAGTGGACTTGCTATGATTTTCTTCAGTTTCAGCTTGAACTTGCATGTAAGCAATTGGTGGTCTGTTCCACAGTCGGCCCCTGGCCTTGTTCTGACTGATGATATTGAGCTTTTCCATTGTCTCTTTCCACAGATGTAGTCAATTTGATTTCTGTGTGTTCCATCTGGTGAGGTTTTTTTGTTGGTGAAAGAAGGTATTTGCAATGAAGAAGTCATCGATCTTGCAAAATTCTATCATTCGATCTCCGGCATTGTTTCTATCACCAAGGCCATATTTTCCAAGTACTGATCCTTCTTCTTTGTTTCCAACTTTTGCATTCCAATTGCCAGTAATTTTCAATGCATCTTGATTGCATGTTCGATCAATTTCAGACTGCAGCAGCTGATAAAAGTCTTTTATTTCTTCATCTTTGGCCCTAGTGGTTGGTGCATAAATTTGAATAATAGTCATATTAACTGGTCTTCCTTGTAGGCTTATGGGTATTATTCTATTACTGACAGCATTGCACTTCAGGATAGATCTTGAAACGTTCTTTTGACAATGAATGCGACACCATTCCTCTTCGAGTTGTCATTCCCAGCATAGTAGACTATATGATTGGCCAATTCAAAATGGCCAATACCAGTCCATTTCAGCTCACTAATGCCTAGGATATCGATGTTTATGAGTTCCTTTTCATTTTTGATGATTTCCAGTTTTCCTAGATTCATACTTCGTACATTCCAGGTTCTGATTATTAATGGATGTTTGCAGCTGTTTCTTCTCATTTTGAGTCTTGCCACATCAGCAAATGAAGGTCTCAAAAGCTTTACTCCACCCACGTCGTTAAGGTCGACTCTACTTTGAGGGGGCAGCTCTTCCTCAGTCATCTTTTGAGTGCTTTCCAACCTGGGGGGCTCATCTTCCAGCACTATATCAGGCAATATTCCACTGCTATTCATGAGGTTTTCACTGGCTATTGTTTTTCATAAGTAGACTGCTGGGTCCTTCTTCCTAGCCTCTCTTAGTCTGGAAGCTCAGGTGAACTTGTCCTCCATGGGTGACCCTGCTGGTACCTGAATACTGGTGGCATAGCTTCCAGCATCACAGGAACACACAGCCCTCATAGTATGACAAACTGACAGACACGTGGCGTTGGTATATAGTGAACAAAATTAAATAAAGAAGCTCATGGTAACAAGCTGTCACAGGTGCCTAAGTAAAAAGCAAGTTTTTCTCCCCAAACTTTAGAGAAAAGGAAATCACCAGATACTGAAATGAAAACAAATTCTCACATGTGGACATTCTCTCATTGCTATACTTTGAACAATAATGTTCAGTTTCTGAAAGGACATCACCCAGAAAACATCTAAAACCAGGGAGTGAGTTAGTGTGGGAGGCAGTAATTTCCCTGAAGGTGTCTTCCATCCTTGGTGGTCAACAGCCTGGATTTAATTGGCTGAGCACATGGTGGGTAGAAGGCTAAGCTTGTAAGATAACACCAGAGAGCACTTCTGAAAGCCCAGACCCATGAGACCTGAACTAGGAAAAATCTATCCCACAGCAGAAGGCAAGGGGGACTATGAACAAACTTGGTTTTGAATTTTTGGTGGATAGAAAAAGAAAAATGTCTCTCCTGAAAATATTCAACTATAACACCACTTATGCATATTTGAGGCCATTTCCAAAAATTTCAAGCTGGAAGTTTATTTTGAACGTATCTCACGTTAATATGTCTTCAGGAACCAAGCATGAGTAAATACAAATACTTTATGAAAAGCATCATAAATCTATAAACAAAAATTTAAAAAAATATATGAGGAGGCAAAACACACAGAGTAAAATTAAGTAGAAACAAAAAATGGCATAAGATCCCCAAAGATTATAGTTATCAAAAAATAATCAAGCAGATTTCAAAAAGAATCAAATAGAAGTCCTCAAAATTAAAAATAAAATAATTGAAATTATATTTTCAGGGGAACAGTTAAACAGTGGATGAGTTAGAGAATTAATGAACTGTAGGATATTTCAGAAGATATTTTCCAGAATGCAACACAGACAAGTGATAAAAAATATAAAAAGCAAGGCTGAGGCTTATGGAATATAGAGTAAGAGTATCATATCTAATTGGAGTTCCAGAAGGAGCTAATATTGAAATTGTAAAGAGGTAGTCTTCCAAATAACAATGAATGAGAATTTTCTAGAATGGATGAATAATACCAGTGACAAATTTGGAAAGCCCATAGACCCGCAACAAATAAATAAAAGGAAATAAGGACTTAGAACTATCATGATGAAACTACAAAACACTGAAGAGTAAGAGAAGATAATAAAAATAGCCAAAAAATGTAAACATAAAACAATAATTAGAATGACAGATGACTTCTCAATGGAGACAATGGAAGTCCAAAAACAGCAGAAAAGTATCTTCAAAGTGCTAGGCATAGACTAAATCTTAACCAAAATTTATGTACCTAGTTAAATTAGCCTAGAAAATTTCATTATAGCCTCTCCCAGACAGTCCTCACTCCACCTCCCCTACCCCAGGTTAACCATGTTCTGTTTTTTGTTTTTGTTTTTTTCCCACCATAGATTAGTTTTGCCTAGAACTACAACTTCGTGTGAAAGGAATTTTACTCTTTTGTACCAATTACGTACTGTCTTGTGTAAGGCTTCTTTCATGCAACATAATGTTGTTGAGATTCATCCATGTCTTCGCATAAATTATATCTTACTCTTTTTTATTGTTCAATTGTATGACTATGCCACAGTTTGTCCATCTTCCTATTGATGGATACTTCCAGTTTGGGGTTATTATGAGTAAATTGCTTTATAAATCTTCTTATAGAAGTCTTTTGTGAATGCTTATTCTTTATAATATGACATGAAACATTTACAAAATTTGGTTCTGTACTTGGCTATAAGTCAAGGTTCTATAAAATTCAAAAATTCAGTATCAAATTTGCATATTCTCTGAATTACACAATAGAACTGTACATTAATAAAAATGATCATTTAAAAACACATATGTTTGTACCAGGGCTTTGAACCATTTTGGTCACGGCTGATGAAGCGAAACCAGAACAGACCTGAATTTTTTTACAAATTGGGTGATCTGGAATGATAACTGGGATGGAAAAAATTATAGGTTGAAGCCCTGGAATGGGAGACTTGCAAGACCCATAGTGAGCCCTTTCAGAGCCTGATGCATAAGATTGTATTATTGGCAGTTCTGTGGAGAGCGACATGGATTCAAAGCAATTGCCATCTTTGCGTGTGGCACAGATGTTTTCAACTCTGCTCAAAATCCAACATGCAGGAGATTTGGTTGCTATGCAACATGTACCCTGTCCTTGTTTTCTAAGGTGATTAAGTTTCTAGCAAGGCTTCAACTCATAATTTTTCCTGTTCCAGTTATCATTCTGGTTGACTCAAATTAAAAAAATCTGGATCTGTTCCAGTTTTGCTTCCTTGGCCATAACTGAACCAGGAAGAACTGGTTCAAAACCCTGGTTTGTACATTTAAAAATACACTTCTAAATTATTAATGGATTAAAAGAGATACTCTAATGACAATTAGGAGAACACTAAATAATTTTTAAAACTGCATATTAAAGTGTGAAATGTAACTAAAATGGCATTTAGAGGATAGTTTAGGGACTTTAGTGCATATATTAGTAAAGGACAAAGGTTGAGAAAACAAAGCATCTGTTATGGATTGAATTTTGTCCTCCCAAAATGTGTGTCAACTTGGCTAGGCCATGATTCCCAGTATTGTGTGTTTGTCCTGCATTTTGTGATCTGATGTAATTATCCTATGTGTTATAAAGCCTAACCTCAATGATGTTAATAAGGCAGGATTAGAGTTAGTTATGCTAATGAGGCAGGACACAATCTACAAGGTTAGATTGTATCTTGAGTGAATCTCTTCTGAGGTATAAAAAAGAGAAGCGAGCAGAGAGGAAAGGGACCTCATACCACCAAGACAGAGGAGCCAGGAGTGGAGTGTGTCCTTTGGACCCAGAGTCCCAGTGCTGAGAAACTCCTAGACCCAAGGCAAGGTTGATGACAAGAACCTTCCCCCAGAGCTGGCAGGGATAGAAAGCCTTTTTCTGTAGCTGGTGCCCTGAATTCAGACTTCTATCCTTCTAGACTGTGAGAGAATAAATTTCTGTTTGTTAAAGCCATCCACTTGTGGTATTTCTGTTATAGCAGCACTAGATAACTAGGATAGCATCCAACATGAAAAGTAGGAAAAGAAAAACGAAATCAACGCATAGAGAGTAGAAAGAAGAAAATGGTAATAATAAACACTAAAATTATAAATCAGAAAACAAAGATATACTTGAGAGGAACAATGAACCCAAAATTTGTTTTTTGGGACAATTAATAAAATTGGCATACTTTTAGCAAGATTTTCTTAATCTTGAAAAAAATCTAAGTAAAAGAAAGCATAAATTAGTATTTTAGTAATAAAAATTGAGCATAACTCAGAGATTAAATTTTCAATAAAATAATGTACATATATTTTTATGAAAATCAATTAAAATTTAAGTAAATGGAATAAATTCTAAATATATGCATATATATAGATATGTATACACACTTACATACATACATATGCTCACACACACACACACACACACACACAAAGCATCGAATTTGACCTAAATATTCTTCCTGCAGATGTGCTCTGTCTCAAACTTCTGCCCAAGCCACAAGTTTATTAGGTTTATTTATACTTCTCAGCTTATTGCAGGGGTGAAATAGGGAATGATAATTCAGAACTTACAGGAGTTGAAGGGTTGAAAGTTGCATCCATTTCTTGTCTCCAAATGGTAAAACATCTTCAAATTTGCACACAGCCTCAGGGCTAAGATTGTGGCTATTAAAACGCGCCTGGGGGCAAAATCCAAATCAAAGTTCTGGCTGTCACACCTTTATTAAAACCTCTGATTGAATTAAGGTTGCTCCCTGTAAACCCTTTTCAATTCCGCAAAATAGTTCAGAGGCTAAGGCAAGATCTCACAGAATCCTTTTAAGCTCAAAAGACCCATAATTATGTTTAGAGTTAGGTCTCAAAAAGAAAATTGTATGCCTTGTTTTGCAAATTGACTGGCATCATTTTTTTTTTTTTTAAGTATTTGAGAGAATTTTTCTGCCGAAGTACCAACATCCTGGATTAAAAGAGGCTATGATTGTTCAACTCAGAAAAGATTGTGACTCAAACACCAATTGTCTTAGTCATCTAGTGCTGCTGTAACAGAAATACCACAAGTGGACGGCTTTAACAAGCAGAAGTTTACTTCCTCACAGTAAAGTAGGCTAAAAGTCCAAATTTAGGGCATCAGCTCTAGGGGAAGACTTTATCTCTGCGTCAGCTCTGGAGGAAGGTCCTTCTCGTTAATCTTCCCCTGGACTAGAAGCTCCTCCTCACAGGAACATGGGGTCCAAAGGACATATTCTGCTCCTGGTGCTTCTTTCTTGGTAGTATAAGGTTCCCACTCTGCTTGCTTCCCTTTCCTTTTATCTCTTGTGAGATAAAAGGTGGCACAGGACACACTCCAGGGAAACGCCCTTTACATTGGATCAGGGATATACCTGATCCAATGTAAATACCTAGTAAGGGTATTACAATCCCACCCTAATCCTCTTTAACTACAGGCAGAGATTTTGATTTATGACACATAGGAAAATCACAAAATGGAGGACAGCCACACAGTACTGGGAATCATGGCCTAACCGGGTTGATACATATTTTGGGGGGAAACAATTGAATCCATGACACCAATACAGAAGAGATTGTGCTACAAACATTTTATTGGCAGGAAGCAGGTTGAGAAAGCACCTCAGTTGTTACAGCCTACTTCAGATATGACTGAGGGAAATAATGGAACAAGAAAAAGTACTCAAGGAGGACAGCTAAGAGCTGACGAGAACAATGGACTAGGGAGTTACTCCCAGGAACAAGAACCAGAATCTAATCAAGAAACCCTCTCTACCCCTAGAGTAGAGGGGCAAGCCACGTTTTCCCAGAGAAATTATACAATTGTTATGGACTAGGGCCTACGATGAATCTCCCATTTTTCCCCTTTCTAATGCAAGTGTTTATTTAGGTTCTCCAATCTCTGTTCTACCATTACAGATAGTGTATTGGCAGGGAGGAGGGAGAGAGCATATAATTTGTCTCTTGAGTACTTAAGTCTCAGAAATAGAAATTGAATCTAGACCTGATGTAGGTCACTAGATTCTGGACCTAGAACCTAATGTCATAAGTAAATGAGGTTTTTGAATGTTTTGGTGAGCAGGTGTTATTTTACTTGTAGAACGAAAGAATTTTTTTATGACCAAGAGAGATGACTATGATAGGCAGTTATTTATTTTAAATTGTCCATTTTCGCTCTGTAATTGCCATCTTTCCCTATGGACGAGTGTAATATCCCATCTTACTGACTTTGAGCTTGTCCATGTAGCTTGCTTGGGCAATGAGATGTGAGCAGATATGATGTTTGCCACATTTGATTTGGTGCATGCCTCTCCTGTTCCTACCCTCAGCCATGAAAATATTATGCCCCAAATACGAGCTACTCTTTCAGTCTGGGTTCTGGAATGAAAACACACATGGAGCCCAGTCAACATCATCAGAATCACAATGTAACATGAGCAAAAATCAAATGATATTGCAAGCCATTGAGATCCTGAAGTTATTATTGCAGCAGTAACTGAATAAAACACTCCCAAATTAAGTTATGAGACTAATATAAACTTATTACCAAACCAAGAACACTAAGAAAAAGAAAACGTGTAGGTCATCTCAATTATGAACACATATTAAAAAATATTATAAAAAGAATCCAGTGTTGCATAAAAGAGACACAATGACCAAAAAAAAAAACAAAGAAAAGAAAAGAAATCCATTGCTGTCAAGTTGATTCAGACTCATAGTGACCCTCTAGGTCAGAGTAGAGCTGCCCCATAGGGTTTCCAAAGAGCAGCTAGTGGATTCGAATTGCCAGCCTTTTGGTTAGCAGGAGAGCTCTTAACCACTGTGTAGTGGTTACCAAAAAACACAAAACTTGCTGCAGTTGAGTCAATTCCAACTCATAGCGATCCTATGGACAGAGTAGAATTGCCCTATAGGATTTCAAGGACAAGATGGTAAATTCCCACTGCCAACCTGTTGGTTAGCAACCAAGGTCTTAACCACTGTGCCACCAGGACTCCCCATAATGATTAGGTTTGGTTTGTTCAGGGGATGCAAGGTTGAGACAGCAACAGAAAATGTTTTAGTATAATTTATTACATAAAAGGGGTCCTGGTGGTACAGTGGTTAAGTACTTAGCTGCTAGTCGTAAGGTCAGTGGTTTGAACCAACAAGCTGCTCCACAGGAGAAAGATATGGCAGCCTGCTTCATAAATATTTACATACTCGGATACATTATGGAGCAGTTCTACCCTGTCCTATAGGGTAGCTATGAGTTGAAATTGACTCAACGGCAACAGGTTTGGTTTTTGGTTGTCTAGGTAGTGCAGCAGTTAAAGTGCTTGGCTGCTAACCAAAAGGTCAGTGGTTTGAAACCACCAGCTGTTCCACAGGAGAAAAGATGTGGTAGTCTGCTTTCCTAAAGATTTACAGACTTGGAAACCCTATGGGACAGTTCTACTTTACTCTGTCCTATAGGGTTGCTATGAGTTGGATGAACAGTAGGGTTGGTTTGGTTTAGTAGGCTGTATACAAAGATTTAAAAAAAAATGAAAAGAATAAAAATTGGAAATAATGAAAGAAAATTTTCATTTTTCATAAATGATGTGACAAATAGTCATTTGAGAAAAATGAAAATATTTTTCTTTTTTATAATTCTTAACTATTTTTCTTATATTTCTATACTGTCTAGAGCATATACGTAAAAAACTTAAGAAATCTCCAAGGAAGTTCTTAGAATTAAAAAGAGGGTTGACCAATGTTGCTAAATATAAGATTAACAAACAAAAGCCAATTGCATTTTATGTATCAGTAATGAACAAAATACAATTTAAAAGAGACATAACTTAAAATATCAACAAAAATATAAGGTACATAGGAAGAAATCTATCACAACACATATAAGGTCTTTATGGACTATTTTAAATTTAAAGACCATAAAGAAGATCAAATAAATGGAAGAAACAATCACTGTCCATGGAATGGAAGGTGATATTTAAAAAATGGCATTTATTCCCAAATTAATCTCTAGATTTAGTGAAATTCCAACTGGAATCCTAAGAGGTTTTTTTTTTTTTTTTTTTTTTTAAGAATTTGGGAACTAATTCTAAAATTTGTAAGGAATGGCAAATGGCTAAGAATAATCAAGACACTATTAAAGAAAAAGAGTGAAGAAGAGGAAGACCCTCAGTGAGATGGATTGACACAGTGGCTGCAACAATGGGCTTAAGCATAACAGCGATTGTGAGAATGGCACAGGACAGGGCATTGTTTTGTTCTGTTGTACATAGGGTCGCTATGAGTTGGAACTGACTCAATCGTACCTAACAACAACAGTGAATTAAAGAAGAGACTAGCTGTATCAGATACCAATACCTATGATAAAGTTCTAGTAGTAAAGTCAAAGTGGTGTTTGTGCAGGGATAGACAGGTAATTGAATAGAATACGAAGGCCAGACCCAGAACTCCACGTATGTCGAGATCCAGTCTTTGACAGAGCTGCAATGTGTATCAGTGAGAAAAGGGTGGGGTACTCAACAGGTACCAGAAAAAAAAAAAACAAAGTTCATTGGAAAAAATAATGTATTCCCACCACACATCACCCTCCAAAATCAATTCCCACTGGATTAATGAGAGAAGCAAAACTTGAAAAGTTTTAGATAAAATACAGAATATCTTCATGACAATGTAAAGAAGTGTTTCTTAAACAAGATGCAAAAAAGAAAAAGACCAGAAAATGCTACTATGTTGACAAGTCAACTCACAAACTGAATATTGGAACAAAAATAAGTGACAAAGGACTCAATTCTGAAGCGTATAATGACCTCATATGCACATGAACTTCACAGAAGAAAAAAAAATGCCTTTCCCGTAAACATGCAAATATGCTCAATACCTTAGTCATCAGGAAAATATAAGCTAAAACCTCAGTGATATACCATTTCACACCCACCAGATTAGTAGAATAAAGTCTCATAGCACCAAGTTTTAGCTGGAACATATAGCGGTATTTTCTCTTGTATACTGCTGATTGGAATAGAAAATGGCGCAGTTCCTCTGGAAACGCGTTTGGGTTTACCTGTGAAACTGAAGGGGCTCATTCCCTATGACCCAGGTATTGCCCCCTAAGTAGTACCACAGAGAAACTTGTACATGTGCCCCAGGTGACATTATTTGTGATAGCAAAAAAATTAGAAACCATCTAAATGTCTATCGACTGTAAAATATATAATAAAAAAACCAAAACCATTGCTATCGACTCATAGCGAACCTATAGGACAGAGTAGAACTGCCCCATACGGTTTCCAAGGAGTGCCTGGTAGATTCGAACTGCCGACCTTTGGTTAGCAGCCATAGCTCTTAACCACTACATCACCAGGGTTTCCATAAATGTATAATAAGTTGTTTTATACGAGAGTGAAAATAAACTTCACTTATACATATCAATGTGAATGAGCCTCAAAAGCCTGATGTTGAATGCCAAAGGAAAGTAGTAGAAGTATGAGCTCAGTTATATACAGTGGAAAAACTGGCCAAATGAAATTCCATATTACTTAGGAATACATTCATATGTAGTAATATTTTAAGAGAGACACAAGAGCACAATTAACAGCAGATTCATGGTAGTATTTACTTTTAGAGGAGAGGGAGAGATGTGCATATATGGAGGGGCACGTGGGAGTGTTTTAGATATTAAGCTCAGTGAGTGTAAATAATTTTACTATTATTTATTTATCTGCTACTCATTTGCCAACTTGTCGTACTGTGGTGGCTTGCATGTTGCTGTCATGTTGGAAGCTATGCCACTGGTATTTCAAATGCCAGCAGGATCACCCATGGTGGACAGGTTTCAGTGGCGCTTCCAGACTAAGACTAGGAAGAAGGACCTGGCAGTCTACTTCTGAAAAAATTGGCCAGTGAAAACCTTATGAAAGAGTTGTGGAATGGCCTCAAGGACATCATACATGAAGAAAGCAAAAAGTCATTTAAAAGACAGGAAAGAAAGAAAAGACCAAAGTGAATGTCAGAAGAGACTCTGAAAATTATCACTCTTCTTTAAATTGTACTTGCAAATTTTCACTCTTCTGCATATGTGCTGTATCTCACAATTTTAAAAAAACAAAAATAAAACAGTTACCATGTGGAGATCATAGATATATTCCTACTGGATGAATGAGGAAAACCAACTCATAATTTGACGTGAACAGGTATTTGTGGTTTTATAACCCGTGATAACATTATACTTGCATTCAAATAATGCTTATCATTTCCAGTGGAGAGTCCTGAGTATGCCATGGTTACTCAAAGTAAAAAATACTAACTGAATCATTTAGGATTCTTTTCGTTGTGTTAGAAACCTTAAAATAACTAGCTTATGCAAAAAACTGAAACATATTGGGATTCATAGGACCCTGGGAAGGGTAGGGGGGCAGCTGGCCTTAGAGACTAGGCTCCTTCCAAGGACTCTCTTGCTGTCTTTTCTCTCTGTTTAACTCTGTGTACCAGCTATTCTCTTTGCACCAATGAACTCTACAGGGTGGGAAACATAATTGATGACTACTCCTGCACTTCTTCCTCCAAGCTTTACCACAGAGACGAATGTAAACGCCTAGAAACCATATTTAAAAATCTTGGGAAAAGTCTGGCCTAAGCCAGGTGCTCACCCCTAGGCTAATCGACTATAATCAGAAGGGCAGGACTGTAGCAAGATGGTGATGCGAATTCAAGTCCCACTGTTTGACTCACAGGAGAATCCTCTCATCCCCCAGTGCTCAACTTAAATATCACCTTCTCAGGGAAGCCTCTCCTGACTGCGCTATCTAAAGTGGGTTCCCTAGCCTCCTTTTTCTCTGTTACAGCACTCTTTTTGTTTCTTCTTCAGCACTCACTACAATGTGTAACTATCTTATTTTTATTTATTCATTTACCTGATGTAGTAGGTGCGATAATGCCTCCCCCCCGCCCAGCCCCGCATATGTCCACACCCTAATCCTTTGCAAATGTGATTAAGATTACTGGACTTTGAGATGGGGAGAATTTCATGGATTGTCAGGGTGGGCCCAATCTAAGCACGAGTCCTTGAAAACAGGACATTTCCTGGTTGGTGTCAGAGAGATGTGATGTAATGATGGAAAAAGGATCAAAGAGATGTGACATGAGAAGGCCTTGACCCATCACTGCTGGCTTTGAAGTTAGAGGAAGAGGGCCATGAGCCAGGGAAGGTAGGTAGCCTCTAGAAGCTGGAAAAGGCAAGGATATTATCCGCAAAAGATTCCAGAAAGAAATGCAGTCCTGTCAACATCTTGATTTTAGCTTAGTGAAAACTCAGTGTCAAACTTGTGACCTACGGAACCGTAAGGTAATAAATTTGTCTTGGTATAAACCACCTAATTTGTGACAATTTGTTACATCAGCAATAGGGGACTAGTAGACCTGGCTATTGTCTTTTACTAGAACAGAAGTTTCAAGAGAGCAGGGAATATGTCTGTTTTGTTCATTGTATCCCCAGTTTCTAGCACAGTGCCTGGCATATATTTATGGAATGAATAAGTAAACAAATAAATGAGTAAACAAATGAGCCAAGAAATGTACGGTTCATATCAAAAAGTTCATACCGCACTCTTTGTATGAAGTGTTCATTTTCTCTCGATGGGAGTCATAAATATGGAGAATCAAATAGAAAATGATGGCAATGTTCTCAAATTTCTCTCTGTGGGTCGGAAGGGAAAACTTTAACTGAGAAAATGTGAAAAATTAGCCCTGTTCTGCAAAGAGAGAAGAATTATGCCAAGCCAAGAGAACAATCAAAGATGCTTGCAAATCATAGGGCTGGGGACAGCACTTACTCTCTATTTGAGCCTTTAGATGGGATGTGTTTTCATTCAGCTGACATTTCCTATTCAATTTCCAGAAGGACCCCACCGTCACAAGGTTGGTAAAATACTGGGTCATCCATATCAACTCCAAAATGGTCCCTTTTCTGTGCAGTTAGATTTTATGATTTACACCCATTAATGGGAACTAGCAACTTTTCAAGAAGAAAAATGATGACATATTCTGAAGAATGTATCCTTTTTCAGGCAATTTGTTTTTGAAGACAAAGTTCAAATTACTCATCAGATAATTCACTCTGTCTCCCTGGGTTCAGCAATAGAATACCTTTAACATTTAGAAGCAACTAGTTGAAACTGGAATAATAAGATAATAGTTGTGCCAGAAAATGAACAAGCCACTGGAAGGAAAAAGGTAAGCAATATTATCTGAGATGGACTAAGGAACCATTGGAGAATTATGAAACATTTACACAGCAAAAAAAAAAAAAAAAAGTCTGAGGAATAAAAGAATTGTCCTTGATTATTTTCATACAAAAGTTTCTCTTCTACCCCATATCCTTAACCAAAACACATATATATCAGCAGTAGCTGACATATAATTTCTTACTCAAAACACGTACATATGGAATGGCTTTGCATGGTGGTCCAGCCAACCAGCCAAGTTCCAGGACATAGAAACCATACCTTAGCCCACAGACCAGGGGCAGAAAATCACCCCCATTTGCAGATGAACTCCATCTCTGAACTAAGGCCTTACTCTCACTTTCTCCCCCTCGGCTCCATCAAAGATTCTTAAATCACTGAATCTTTGTCTTTCTTCACGGTAACTGTGGAGGAAATTATTTGGGAGAGAATTAAGTGGGCACAGGTGGTACTAGAGCACATAGCCGCTTCCAGCATAACATCTGCTTCGGATTCTTCAAAGCTCCTTATTTTTACAACAGTCCTCTTTGTCTTTTCTTTCTTTCTTTTTTTTTTTTTTTTTTGTAGTTCTGTGGAGGTTTTTTTTTTTTTTTTCTTCCTATTTTAAATTCTTAGAAGAGAAAGGAAATGGGGGTAGAGTGGAGAAGGGTTTACATATGTTTCACGTGTCTGCTGGTATATGAGGCCAGAGTGCTCAGACTTTCTAGGCCAGCATTGTCTGTTAGAGCTTTCTGCAATGATCGAAATGGCCTAGATCACTCTGCATTAGGTCTGTCTGCTATGGTGCCTACTAGCTTCGTGTGCCTACTGAGCACTTAAAATGTGGCTAGTCTAGTGGCTGAGGAGCTGCATTTTAACTTTTGTTTAGTTTTAATTAATTTAAATTTAAATAGCCACCTGTGCCTAGTAGCCACCATATTGGGAAACACCGTTCTAAACATTGGAATTCTAGTTCACTTTTTCCTATACCTTGCATTATACTCAGCTTATTTACGATAAAATCCTTGACTGTTAAGCATAAGCATTTTTTTCTCTCTCTGTCTCTTTCAAGTTCCCTCTACCTTACTTCCTGTATAGCCCTTACTCTTTTCCATTATCCTATCCAATCACCTACACCCACACAAACACTCACATACATCAGAACACTAGATAAGACTAAGAGGTGTCCTTCATTCCTATGTATGTTATTGCTTCTGAAACAAGGACTATAGAGAATATAAATGAGAAAATGTGTGATGATTGGTCTCAGAACATTTTCAAAGGTACATAGTAAGAAAATTTATATATACAGTGCCATGTAACACTGCTGAGACTAGAGTGACAACTCCTCACCACCTACTTTCAGAATGACAATGCTTTGCCCAAAGTGAACCATGTGATGAAGAATTACGATTAACCAGGGAGAGCAAAGCAAAACAGAACTGGAGATTTTTCCGAAAGCTTTAGACTTTTAATAACTTTGGAGTTTTGTGAAACCTTTTTTTTTCCCTCCTCCAGGAATATTTTTCTTCCCTTAAGCCATTGTTGGGCAAGTGAATGTTTAATAAATAACTTGCTCTTATTCCTAAGTGGATGCCTGGACTGTGTCACTAATAAAGCCTGTTTTTTGACAGTCTTGCCAACTATCTATCTCAGAAATAAAGAAGGTGACATGCCCCTCTGAATCAACCAGGTCCAAAACCTCCCATCAAAAGTTAAGATTTGGTTTCTAAATTTGGTACCCATAACTTCTCAAATGTGACCGCTAACAAGAAAAACAATTTTATTGCAACTAAATGTTTCTTAGAAGGACAGAGAATTAGCATGCTCTTCCGGTGGCCCTTTCCTAGAGAATGCTGCTTCCAACTCAAATAACAACATCAAGGAACAATCTGTTAGGAGGCATGCCAGGTACCTGGCATGAGCCACAAAAGGTAGGCTAGAACCCTAACATCCATTTAGTAATAATCTGGTTCCTTTAGTAGAAAATTTGAGGTAAGGATTGGCAGATATGGTTTCTTTGGGGGGTGCGTAGACTCTCGTGTGCCAGTGGGCAGGTAACACAGGACAAGAGAAACAGCCAGTAGAAGTATATTATTAAGCCAGCTACTATAGCGAGTGGCTGAAGCTTAATCTCACAGGGATACAGTGTAAAATACTGGTCAAGGGACAAATGAACTGGGGTATTCTTATCCTCATATCTATTAGTCAGTGGTTAAGGAACTCTCCAGAAGATAAGTTAATTTCCAGACACATCGCCAGGGTGAAGTGGGTTCTGGTGACCCAAGGATGGTTTTTCTGAGCAAAGACAAATATGTACGTGCTGGATGTTAGAAGGTATGTTGGCATGCACCCAGGCTATCCTAATGCGTATACATTTTTCATAAGAATAACCTGGATTCACGAAATATCCCCGTGTTTTATCTACTAATGGATATGCCCTATATTAAAAAAAGGCACAGAATGCCAGGAAACACCAGTTGTGGATCTTCCAGATTGCTGAGACATATTAGGAGAAAAGATGTGATGAATATCAAGCTTTCACCTAAGTTATGCATATATGTTGATCCAGTAGTCTTAAAACATGAAATGATAAAACAGTAAAGCCCCAAATGGCTTTACTCAGACAGATGCAAAATAGTAATTAATAGAGCCTACCTAGATCATACTCAACAGAGAAGTTTCAATCTCTCTCTCTCACATACACGCACACAGAAAAGCCAGGACTGATATAATATTCCAGGTAACAGTCTAAATCAGTCCACCCAAGCCATACCCATGAGGATGATATATATTTGGTGGCCTGTGACGAGGACTTATGGAGGAGTAGGGCTGGCCTAAGCCCAGAAGCATTACCCCGAAAACTACTCACAGAACCACAGAGCAGAGGGGGTAGGTGTCATCAGCAATCAGGAAACAGAGCCAAGATGGAGGACAACGAGACAAAACCAAGCTTCCAACTGGACAGAAGCATGACTATACATAGGCAGGAACACAGGTGAGGAAGAGTCAGAGTGAGAATCTTCCTGAGGAACAGAAGGCAGAGATGGAAAGAGGAAGGGGAAGAATTAGAAGGGGCGTGTTCTTAAAAACTGGGTCAAAATGGGTCAGTGGCTCCACTGGGAATGCTGTGTGGGTCACTGCATCCTCTTCCAGCCAGAAGTGTTTCTTCGTAGAACCACACAGAGAACACACTGGCACATGTGTCAGCAGCACCCTAAATGACAAGGCTCATTCAAATTCACATTCCTTACTTATAGCTGGCAAACAGAACTTACTATATGTCTATGTTTTTGTTCATTTGGTTAATAATTTTTTAAATATTTAGTGACAAAACAGCATTGTTTCTTAATGACAAAACAGCAGAAATGCAATATCCATTGTAGAAAGTTTGGAACTTACAGGAGAAAATCAAAGAAGAAAATTAAAATCCCCCACAATCCAACTTCTCACAAATGTTTACATGTTATGTAGTTTTCCAGAAAATAATATAATACAATATGTACTGTTTTGTAACTTTTTAACTTAATGCTTCGGAGTGTTATTCCACTGAATCTACACTCTGTTCATTTGTGAGAAATATTTCTAAGAATATAGTACTTAGGGAGGCAAAAATATCACCACCACCGCCACATCATACACAAAACATATGATAAAGCAAAATACTGATTTGCGTTGGTAACGTCACTTCCTAACATGTCAGTGTTACTGTGTCGCTTGCACCGTTGAAACTTCAGTGTGTGTATCAGTCAGTATCCCAGCAGGAAACAGATTGTACATTCAAATTAGAATAATTAGAGGAGAGTGTGATAAAAGGTATAGAGAAGCTGCCAGTACCCAGGAGCTGGCAGAAGAGTCACAAGCAGAGGGCCACCTTGACAGGAGCTGTGATCTGGGTCAAGGGAGACAGCCAGCCCAAGCCATCCTGCCGGGGAGGAGCCAGGAGAAAACATTCACCAATCCCATTCCTTTTGACTTTTTGCCAGTATTTCCCCCTCCTTGTGGGACTCACCCAAGGAGCCCTGGTGGTGCAGTGGTTAAGTGCTTGGCTGCTAACCAAAATGTCAGTGGTTCCAACCGGCTAGCTGCTCCACAGGATAAAGATGTAGCAGTCTGCTTCCATAAAGGTTACAGCCTTGGAAACCCTGTGGGGCAGCTCTACTTTGTCTTATATGGTTGCTCTGAGTCGGAAATGACTCGAAAGCAATGGGTTTGATTTTTTGGTATGGGACTCACCCAAAAATCAGAGGTCACGGAAGGCCTTTGATGTTGTCCAAAGAAGCCAGCTTTCTTTCTGTGGCCAAAAGCAGGGAGGAGAGGGGTAAAGTTTGGAAGCTGTCAGGCATCAGTGCTCAAGAGGGGCTACTTCTGTTGTCTATATATTCTGGGGAGCAGAATCTATTTGCCTATCTTTCATTCATTAAAAACAAAAACAAACAAACAAAAAAACCTGTTACTGTGGAGTTGATTCTAACTCATAGCAACTCTGGAGCCCTGGTGGCGTAGTGATTAAGAGTGTGGCCGCTAACTCAAAAGACTGGCAGTTCGAATCCACCAGCTGCTCCTTGGAAGCCCTATGGGGAAGTTCTACTCTGTCCTATAGGGCTACTATGAGTCAGAATCAACTCAACAGCAAAGTTCTTCATTCATTAAATCATTCATTAATTCAACAAATCTATTCAAACATTGTGTTTATACTACCATAAAATTGGAGAGAGGATAACCTAAATATCTAACAATAAGGGACTGTTAAACCGAATTTAATACCACAATTTATGGGGTTCTGTGCAAATAGAAATGACGTGTATTATTCAGATAATTATGTCAATTCTCTTTTCATTTTAGTATGCTGACATAGCCACATTTGGAAGGAACTAATTTAAATCCGAAATAATTGAACCATTGGTCTAAAGGTGGAAAACATTTCATTAAAACGGGCGTGGGTAATTTTCTAAGTACCCCTGCCACTTCCTTTTCACCACCTACATATGCAAAAATATTCTCAGCAGTTTAATTCAGAGTTCTGCTTTTATTTTGACTCCTTTTTTTTTCTTCCTGGCAGTCAAGGTGCAAGTTTGAGATCAGAGAAGAATGTTTGAGCTCAGACGTAAGAAACAAATAGTCTGCAGACATACGCCTAGCCAATAATGAATAAAGATAAAACCCAACTTCACTATTTCCACTGACTTTATCTTCCTCCTGCTTTATGGTATTCTATCGAGCTTTCTTTACAGTCCACAGCTGACATAAGGCATCACATTATTAGCCAAGTCCTAACACAATAGCATAGTGTACGCATAAAGCAGTATTTCTGTGGCTGCACAAATGAGAATAACTTTGACCCCATTTAACTAGGTCACTTTTCAGGGAGAATAAAAGCTAGCTCCCTCTAGCCTAGGTCACAATAACCTTGACAAGCCCCCAAGCCAAAATGGCTTCCAATTGTTCTTTTTTTGTACCAGCCTGAACTGATCGGCCATGTTTCTTTTCTAACTGGAAGCATTTTCTGGAAAGATCACAAAGATTAAATTATTTCTCCAAATTGTGAGACTTTTTAGTTGTTGGCATATTTTGTTGCAAAAAGATAGATTAAAACTTTAGTACGCTGTTGGTTTAGATGACCAACATTGCACTAGACAAAACATATGGATTAGGTGTTTGGACTGACATAAATGCCCTTCTTCTTTACCATCGTTGTTGTTGTTAGGTGCCATCGAGTAGGTTCCGACTCATAGCGACCCTATATACGACAGAGCAAAACACCGCCCAGTGCTGTACCATCCTCACAATCATTGTTATGTCTGAGCCCATTGTTGCAGTGCCTTGTCCACCATGGGTCTGTCAGTCTGTTGTACCGTGGTGGCTTGCGGGTTGCCGTGATACTGGAAGCTTTGCCACCGGTATTTCAAATATCAGCAGGGTCAGCCTTGGTGGACAGGTTTCAGCAGAGCTTCCAGACTAAGACAGACTAGGAAGAAGGACCTGGCAGTCTACTTCTGAAAAAACTGACCAGTAAAAACCTTATGAATAGCAGCAGAACATTATCTTTTTGCTAACACATTTTATCTAGGGACACAGAAACGAGAAGAGATGATTTGTAACAAAAATAAACATGATATTCACTATTGTTAACAATCTCAGTACTATTGACATTGTTCAATAGCCCTTTAACTGACAGAGGGCTTTACTGTCCCCAAAGAGGGAGAGAGGAAGGAAATACTCCTGGGGAAACAGTGTGCTTATTGTGGGTAGGTGCCTTTATTTTCTTAGCCTAGTGAAATCTTGTGACAAATTTCCTTCTGCAACAGGAAATTGACATTATGTCTACAAAATCTAAGTAATTGTGACTGTAAGTCCTCTCTCCTTAGATAGTAAGGTGCTATTTGTGAGTTATTCAAAAAGTGAATGTAACAAGGTGCTTTTAAGAAGCTGGTTTTATGACAAGGCAAGGAATCATATAAGTATTTAAACAACTAATTGATAGTTTTCACCATTATTCCTCAACCAAGTCAAACATCTTTCTTGGGTAAGGACTTGCTTTTCGCCAGTGGTTGATCAGAAAAATGGCTTCTTAGAATGTTTTTACAGGCTTCTGTTTAAGTAGGGGTGGGTTTAAGTAGCATCATAGGTACCTGAAACTTTGGCCCTTGTTTTGCAACATTTTGTATTCTTTCTAAGAAGTTCAATACTTTGACAGTAAATTTTGTTTTGCTTTTTTTTTTTTTAGTTTAATTTTTTACAGCACACACTTTGTCCATAAAAGTGGGGCAGTGAGGGGACACATGTTTAGGACTGTGGCCATTTTAAACGAAAAAAAAAAAAAATGAAGAGAACACCAAATCACAAACAGTCTTATAGTTGATCCACTTTGCAATGTTGTCACATATGCCTAAGAAAATATTGTACTACCGGCACAATCACTGTATTCTGGTCTGGTAATTAACCTTGCAAAGTTATTTTAAACAAGCCTCATGCATATGTCGTAAAGCAAATGACCAATGTTCAGAGACAACGATGGAAGCTGTTTTCCTTTTGGATTGAATTCTTTTCCAGCCAGAGCTTTTGTTAAGTAGCATTTTATAGATCTATAAGGCTGGAAGGAACCTTAAGGCTACTCATGTCCTTTATTTTTTGTTTTTGTTTTCTTTTGTTATTCAATTAGGCCTTTCATAGATTAAATTATTTCCTCCAAAAAGGTATTTTGAAGGCCTAGCCCTCGGTAGCTGTGAACATGACCCTGTTTGGAACTAAGTTCTTTGAAGATGTTATTGGTTAATGTGAGGTCATGCTGGAGTAGGGTGAGTTCTAATCCCATTCAAGTGGTGCCTTTACCAAAAAGAAGAGACACAGAGAGACAGGAAGTGGAAGGACAGCCATGTAAGCATGCATCTGCAAGCCAAGAAATCCCCAGGGCTACCAGAAGCTGAGAGAGACAAGAAAGAATTTCCCTTAGAAACTTTGAAGGGAGCATGGTACAGCTGACATGTTGATTTGGGCTTCCAGCCTCTAGAACTGTAAGACAATAAATTTCTGTTCTAGCCTCCAGAACTGTAAGACGATACCTTTCTGTTCTTATAAGCCACCCAGTTTTTGGTACTTCATTATGGCAGCCCGTAACAAATACAAGGCCCAAGACAGTGGGATGATGCAGCCAAAGTCACACAGCTACTTCGTGATGGAATCCGTAATACAAGCGAGGTTTGCCTGACTTTGAGGTTAATACTCATTGTTCTAGTCTTTTA
Source organism: Elephas maximus indicus (assembly GCF_024166365.1). Taxonomy (NCBI): domain Eukaryota; kingdom Metazoa; phylum Chordata; class Mammalia; order Proboscidea; family Elephantidae; genus Elephas; species Elephas maximus. The sequence continues at coordinate 21,784,759 of NC_064845.1, forward strand.
GTTGCTTAAGCATTTGGCCCAATCTGAGGTGAGGAAAAATTTGCCCACATACGTTAAAAACAAGCATATGTATTTGCTTTTGAAACATGTTTGAAATTCACTCCTGTTCTATTTCTTCGTTCTCTTTTCACTTATTTCCATGTAAACCAGATCTTATCTAGGAACGTTCCCAATTTCCCAAACTAAAAATTCCTCGCATCCTAACTAATGCACTTTAGCTTAGTCCATGCACTTCAATACCATCCCTTATGCTACCTCCATCATTTGTTCTCCATCTCACTAGGCTGAGAGGACAAAAACTATATTGTTTCCCCTTGGAAAAGAGCACGTGAAGATATATTCCAGACAGGCAAGTCATGAGGCACTTGGTATTGCCAATCGAGGAGCAGATACACAGGCTGAATATCATGCTCGTGTATATAGTTGTTGTTGCGTGCTGTTGAGTCAATTATGACTCATAGCAACCCTACAGGACATAGCAAAACTGCTTCACAGGGTTTCCAAGGCTATAATATTTACAGGAACAGATGGCCAGGTCTTTTCTCCTGTGGAGCAGCAGTCATTGGTAGGTTTGAACTGCTGACCTTTTAGTTAGCTGCCCAGAGCTTAACCATTGGGCCTCCAGGGCTTCCTAGTTTGTGAATAACTGAAGGGAATTGTAAAAGCATAGTGGTTAAAAGTATAAGCTTCATAGTAACCTGGATCTCATTTCCAGGCCTATCTACACTGTGTTCTAACTCTATGACCATAAACAAGTTAGTTAAACTCTGAGCCTTAATTTTCTGATCTTTAAAATGAGAGTAGGCATAATAAGGTTAGTTAAGCAAATATAGATAAAGTGTTATCACAGCAAATGGCACGTATTAAGCATGCTAATTACTTCTTCTGGTTCTGTCTTGCTGTATAACAAATTAGCCTGAAGTTTGGTGGATTAAGAAAGCCGTTTTATTTTGCTCATGATTTTTGTGGAAAAGACTCTACTGGATGTTTTTTTCCCTTGGATTCTTTCATGCAGTTGCAGTTGGATAGATACCAGGACTGGAGTCAACTGAAGGCTCAAATGGGCTGGACATTGTAGATGGCTCATCTACAAGGCTGGTAGTTGATGCCAAGGCTGTAGGTCAGAGCACCTACATGTGGCATTTTTGAGTGGTTTGGGCTTCTCACAGCATGGTGGCCAGGTCCTGAGAGGGAGTTTTCCAGGTAAGTGTTCCAAGAGGCCCCACTGGAAACTACATGGACTTTCCTGACATAGTCTCAAAAGTCACAGATTCCCTAACACCACATTCTGTGGGTTACAACTGATACTCTAAGACCAGACCAGATTCAGAAGGAGAGGAACGGAATTTCAGCTCTTGATGGGAGGGGTTTCCAGGAACTTGCAGCAATTTTAATCTGCCTTATTGTTATTATTATCATTTATTGTAATTAGGTGCTTTTGGCTATGAAAATTTACCAAATACTTGTTAAACTAATGAATACAATTTTGAATGCATCACTCCATCATCCATCCCATTCAATCAGTCGGCAAGTTTATTTATTCTGCCCAGTTTATCCTCCCTCCCCCAATACGTACACAGTATCTTTGGATCTGTTCCATTTTCTCCATTGTGCCTGCATTATCTCATACCCACAGTCTTATAATAGGCTTCTAATTAGTCTTCTGATCTCCAGCCTCTTCTTTGCCCAACCTGTCTTACACTCAGCTTCTAGATTAAACTTCCTAGAGCTTCACTCTAATTACGTTTGAGTTCTGCTCACAATCCTTCAATGCTTTCTCTTTGCCTATTTAATAAAATCCAAACCCCATGGCCAGGGATTCAAAGTCCAAACCAGCTTTCTATCATAGAGCCAGGACCCTAGAAGGGATTCTTTGGGGGAAAAAAACTTTTAGAAAAACTCCATTTACTGGTCCAGAAAGAAGTGTGTCATCTGTGCAGTGTTCTTGGTGAGAAAAAAAAAAATTCTACAATGAAAGATCAAAAACCTCAAACCTCTGCCACATGCAACATGATGTCTAAATTCACATATCATAAATGGCGAAGAAATTCCAAAATGAGCAAAAAGCATAAATATATGTTCTGAACTTCAGGGTCTCTGGAAGAAGAAACGTAGAACCATTCTTCAGGAACATTTACACAACTCAAACCACAAGGGACTCCCACGAAGATAAAACATCTCAGCTAAAGATAAGCTTGAAATATAATAAAGCAATTCCAACGTCATAAAGAGACAATCCACCATGAGAAAGATTAAAAAATCACAACAAACAGGAAAGATAACAGAAAAAAGAATGGAAAAAAATTTTTTAAAATGAGAATATTGAAAAAGATTAAAGAATAAATATAAGCCATATTGAAACTAAATTTCAGTGAACACAACAGACAATAGAGTAGATATGGCTAAACAGAGAATTAGTGAACTGAAATTGAAGAAATTTTTTTCAGAGTAAAGGATATAGAGATAAAGAAATGTAAACTAAAAAGGGGTAGGTTAGAAAACAATAAAACATAAGTCTTATAAGGTTTTCAGAAAAAGAGATGAGAATGATGAAAATATTTAAACAAATGACAGATAAAATTTTTCCAATATTAAAAAAAGACATGAATTTAATAGTGAAAAAATTCTCTGACTTCAAAACAGCATGAATATATATATATTTAGTCTTGGACATGTTCAAATAATACCATGGAATGGTAAAAATTTTAAAAACAAGATTTCTGTTTTCACTCACAATGGAGTATAGCTGGTTCTGGGCTAGCTTTCTCATCGTAAACAACTATAGAACTAGACAAAATGTATAAAATAACTAAACAAAAAATCATAACTTTGATCCTTGAAGGAAAGGAAAAAAGTTACAAAACCAGCTTTCTATCTGGAGGCACTTTTTTGGACCGTGGTACATGGAGAAGTCCAAGCAAAACAATGAAGTCTCATTGAGCTGAGCAGGTAAAGATCAGATTTGAGATTAAAGGTGAGCGAATACGTAGAGCAGAGTCCAGAGAGGAAGAATTACACAGAGAAGGAGCTCTAGACATTTGTGTCGACATCTCCTTGAGTCTTTGATGAATACCAAGTTGCACGTATGCAAGGCAACTGTTTGTTTGAGACTGGGGAAACAACAACTACTGAGAAAGAACAACCACTTAGGAGATTCTGGAACTCAAACAGGGCTGGGTAAAGTTTTGATTCCTATGGCCACATATTATCCTGGCAGAAGATGACTATGGGTATTGTTTTTTTTAAAGCTAATACGTACACCAACTCATTTAATCCTGGCAAAAACACTGCGATTTAAGTATTATTGTTTTCCTCATTTACAGATGAAGAGACTGAAAACAGAGCAAATAAGTAACTTGCTCAAGGTCACAAAGACAGAAATTGTTGGAGGTGAGATTTTAACCCTGACAATCTAGCACCAGAAACTGTACTCTCAAACTGTACCACCTCCAACAGTACTGGATGACTATGTTGACATATCATTATTTTAAATATGAAAACCACAACTGTGCAAGATTCCTGCCCCCTCACCACAACAAAGAGTTGTGATTGTCCTTGGCAGCTTCGCTCCAAGGAGATGCATAGGCATTCTGAGAGAGGAAATATATTATGGACCAGGTGGTAGATCGTATTATTGTTACTGATGCAATTTCTCCCGTTTGAGCCAGAGTGTATCTCTCTCCCCCCATCATTGTTGTCAGGCTTGGCCATATGATTTTCGTTGGCAAATGGAATGTGGGTAAAGTGACTGTGTGACAATTCCAAACCTAGGCCTTACAATGTGTCATGTGTTTCCACTCACTTCTCTTGCACTAATGCCACTGTCAAGAGAGAAGCCTGTCTTGGGTAGACACTGATCCAAGGGGTACGAGAGCCTCCTAAACAGCAATGGACGCAACCTGCTGCTTGGAGGTAAGTCCATCTGAGCCCAGCCTAGATCAGCCAAACCCTAGCTGACCCACAGACACTGAGACAAACAATCATATGCAACCGAGCCAGAGTGGGTTGTTAACACGGCCTTATTGTAGCAATAGCTTACTGGTACAGGCTGGTACCAGGGCTCCTAGCACTAACTTTAGCATCGGGGACTGTTGCCTTCCTTCTCCTTTCCATCAATAGAAATGCCTGGGGCGAGTGGCGTGGGGTCCGAATGAGAAGAATAAATGTTAAAATCAGAAAAGATACATTTGGATGCTGCCATGTTGGCGCTTGACTCACACATTAAAAGTCCTTGAAATATCGCTTGTTGGCTGTGCTGTCACGAACCGTTCTATAGACATTTTGATGCACTTTATTACAAACTTGAAAATCATATTAGCAGCTGTTATTTTCTATCACAATGGATTAATAAGATGCATTTTCACAAATAAGACACATTTTAGATAGTTTTGAAAAAATTGCAGTGTGAAAATCTTGTGCCAGGATTCCACATTTTAAATGACACATTTCCAAACAGCCTAAAGTGAAAACGCGCAAGTCATACGCCTATTCGTACTGTGCCTGAAACTATCATACCCCCAACAACCCAGGAAACACGGAAGCTTGCTGCATACCACGCCGTTTTCTATTGTAGCAGGTGAAATCCAGGGATCTCCTGGTTTTTTGTTGCCAAGGAGGGACGAGTGAGTGGTGATAAAATATAATAAAAGTAAAATAAATATTTTTTTCCAATTTCAATTGCAATCCTTAAATAATGTACATGCGAATGATTAGAAAAGTATTTATTCCCCTTCAAATATTGGAATAATGGAATGTTCTATGGATTTTTTTTTCTTGGAGGCAATCCGGCTTCCTATGGTGTTGCTAAGGAATAAGGAATTTTCCTTCCAACTGATCTTAAAAGAGATATCTAAGATCTATATCGCCTGTTTATGGATTAGAGCTAACTTTATAGTCATGTGTAAACTGTACATTTGAGTGCAGTAAGACACGTCCCTTGTCTCCCAATAAAAATATTATGGAATGTTCTATTGCCATATAGTAATGGTACTCTTATTTTACTAGTACTAATTTAATTGACTAACATAAAAGTCTCTCAAGTAAGATCAGTACTTTATTTTCACGACAGTTTTCATAAAAGAAGACTTAATTCCACTGGCATTCCTTAGCCCCCGAGACAGAGATAAGGGACAGGTCTGCTGACCTTTGCACTCTCTGACACAGACACGAAACCTTTGGCGCAGCTTCATAATGTGAGCAGTGAATCTTAACCTAGCTGCACGTTAGAATCACCAGGGAAGCTTGTAAAAGACAGCAAAGCCCAAGCTCCACCCCAGATCAATTAAATCAGACTCTCTGGGGGTGGGGGTGGGGTATTGTTATGTTTTTAAAGCTCCTCAGGCGATTTGAACGTGCCACCAGATTTGTCAACCACTGACTTGGGCTCAAAATTTTGGGAGGACCTGACAAGGGCTAAATCTCTTGGGTAGCTGAGGCTTGCTTGGTTCCTGCCAGGCCTTCCTGGTGCCGGTTGCTCAGGGCAGAAAGCCTCTGCTCAGCACCCACACTAGGCAGTTTTTTGTTGGTGGTGGTATTTTTTGTTTCTTTGGTACACTGTCGATCTTTATTGTCCTTGCTTCAATGCTTTTGAGTGCAGAACTCCCATTGACATCAGTGGGGGTGCTGCTCCTGGAATGGGCTTTGAAGGCACAGTGGAAGCTCCTCTGTGCCTTTGGAGAAGGAATCTTGCCTTGAGCTTTTTCCACGCGCCAGGGTTTAGGTTTCTTTCTTTCTTTCTTCCTTTATTTAAATCTTGCGACCTCATATCTGTGCCTTTTGAGTGTGTATTTCAGCTTTTTCATAGCTCCTTTGCTGTTTCTAAACTTTGCACACTTGTCATACAGGACTCTGCAGGTCTCAGGGAGGTCTGCCCTAGGGTGGTTTTTCCTCTGTGTCAGCGGATAAGGAAGGAGAGATGAGCCCAGTTTTGCTTCTGACCAGAGTGATCTTGGGCCAATGAGGTCAACGGTTTAGGCCTCAGCCCTCAAGTTCCTTCTCAATGTGAAGAGAGTGTTGAGGGAGAGAAATCCTTCAGTCCCTTTTGTTGACGAGACTTTACAAATCTGGGTAGGGTTCTCAGGATCTAATGATCCAGGTCATTGGGCATATGATTGCCCTGTAGTCTATGAGGAAGGGGAAATGAGAACACCAGTTGCCTGGGAATTTTCTAGAGTTCCATGGCAGGGTTACCCATGAAAATCCTGAGTGAGAAGCAGCCCATTCCATGAGATTCACAGGTTCTGGGCCACAATAGGTGTGACTCTGTTGTACAGAACGAATCGGTGTCTGGGAAAGAAGGATGGTGAGAATAGTCACAAGCACAGCTGTGATGAGGGACTGAAAGAGTGGCAGCTTACACTTTTATTCCAATGGGTCCTTCTAATGCCCACTTCCACGCTGTTCAGTTTAGTCCAAGGCTTATGAAACTCTAGCCCACATCAGAATCACTCAAAGATCTTGTTAAAAGAAAGATTCCTAGGCCCACTCAAGAGTTCCTGATTCAGTAGGTCTGCAGTGAGCCTGAGAAACTATATTTGAAACAAGTTCCCAGGAGACCCCGCTGCTGCTGATCTGGGGTCCACACTTTGGGAATCACTGAGCTAAAGTGTTCTGTGCTTGCTGCCCCAGGGAAGGAATGAACAATGGAAAGCTGAGGAATAAGGAGTCCTTTTTGAGATTTGGATTGTAAACCCTAGCCTTTGGGAGAAATAAAGGGACTCATGACATAGGCAATAGATTTGGAAAAATGCCCAAAGAACTAGAAGCAACCATCCTTCCCAGGGGAGGGTTGATTAGAGCTTAGATGCTGGTGAGGTCCCTGAGAAATGAGCCTGGATTCTGATACCTCCATTGATTCTGGAGGGTAGAGGTGGGGAAATGTTGACAGAATGTGAGAGCATAGGAAATCTATGCCCCAGTCCCCAAGTAGAGCCCTGGAAGATGAGAAGGCCATTGAGAAACTATTGGTAAAATTGTGTATCTGTGTCAGGAGTAGACAAAGTTTTTCTAAAAGGACGGGACAGTAGATATTTTAGGTTTTACATGCTATATAGACTCTGTGATGACTATTCAGTTCTGCCATGATAGTACAAAAGTAACCACCTAGTAACCACAGATAATACATAAATGAACGAGTATGGTTATGTTCCAATACAACTTTATTTACAAAAACAGGTGGTGGGCCAAATTTAGCCTGTGGGCCATAGTATGCCCAACCTAGTCTAAGTCAACAGAGCTCCAGATAGTCTGTGAGTGTTCTCTGTGTCTCAGTATGTTTCAGAAGGCACAGAAAAACACCATGTGCTAGAGAGCAGCATGAAGTTGTAAAGGGCCTTGGACAGCTTCTTTGAGATCCCAGCATCCAGTGTGTTGAGAGAAGTAGCTGAGAGGTCCCCTGGCCCTAAAGACACCCTGCCAAGGTGGAGGGGTGCTAAGCTCCATCCACCCATATTGTCTTAGCATCAAGTAAGCCCCCAGAACAATTACAAACCTCATCAAAGGAGAAGGCGACCCCAAATTGATTTTGTTTCCTCCATCCTTGCAAAATGGAGGCTCAAAATAGAAATTGAGTTATTTTTAGAAGTAAGTAATGTACTATTCTTGTGTCTGCAGTAATGAAATATTTTATTTTTCTTAATTCAAATTTTTTTTCTTTAAAATTTAGTGCATAGTATACACTTAAAGCATGCCACTAGCCATATTTTGGTTGGCCAAAAGACACATGCAGCTAGTGGCTACCATATTAGACAGTGTAGTTCTAGACTCTCAGCTCTTCCATTTCATCCCTTCTCAGAGCCATCGGTCCAGTCACAATAGCCCTGCCTTGACTGATCTCAGAGTGAGTTAAGAAAATGCTTATTGTGTTGGGGTGCAGTTTCCGATGCCGAAAGCCTGGAAGGAGGATGAGGCAAAGAAGTAAAAAAATTCTCTTCAGAGTCAGTGGAGAGATGAGGAGGACAAAAGATCTCATGGGTTGACCATTTGTAGGAAATTTGAATAATTCAGGTCTAAGTCAAGGTCAGTGCATATGACCATTCCAGGAAAACCTGGCCTATGAGCTAATTATAAAATCTAAAGCTAGCAACATTTCCCAGCCATTACTCATTTTAATCATTTTCAACTAAACAATGAATAGAATAGAAAATAAATGTTATTAAAATGATTTATAATTCATCAAGAATGATAAATAGAATGACTTGCTGTTCATATGTTTCTAAGAGAAATACCCATAATTTATATATAACACAGTAAAAACATATTTATAATTCAATTACCATCTACGGATAGCAATTTGAGGTTAGATGGTTTACTCAGACACTGCTGCCTTCCAAAACGCCAGTGCCGTCGAGTTGATTCTGACTCATAGTGACCCTATAGGACAGAGTAGAATTGTCCCATAGAGTTTCCGAGGAGCGCCTGGCGGATTCGAACTGCTGACGCTTTGGTTAGCAGCCATAGCACTTAATCACTGGTGCCTTAGACAGGTTAAATAATCAGACACTCTGTATCTCAGGATACTCTGGTAGTTCTGATGTCGGAACTGATTTGATAGTGTCTAACAACAACAACATGTACTTTCTCCCTGGGGACAGTGGTGGCTCAGTGGTAGAATGCTTGCCTTCCGTGTGGGAGACCCAGGTTCTATTCCTGATCGATGCACCTCACGTGCAGCTACCACACAGCTGTTGGTGGAGGACTGTGTGTTGTTATGATGCTGAACAGGTTTCATCAGGGCTTCCAGAATAAACAGACTAGGGAGAAAGGCTTGGTGATCTACTTCTGAAAATCAGCCAGTGAAAACCCTACAGATCACAATGGTCTGATCAGCAACTGATTATGAGGATGGGGCAGGACAGGCAGCACTTCATTTCGTCATGCATGGGGTTGTACTCAGATATAAAGTCCCTAGAATCTTGCAAAGCAGACCAAATCTGGAAATACAGAATGTAGGAATAAATGAAAAACCCCAGTGGTGGGTCCTTGGAGTTTTGAAGGCACTGCTGGTGATACCGCACCTATGAAGCCTAGAAAAACTCTACATTTCCATGGACTAGAAGTGCTAACAAAGATCATTTCCTTTTACTTGTATCAAACAGAGGCTGAGGCAGTCACAGCTTTCAGGATAAACATGAAAAGGATATTTTTAAAGTCAGATTTCTTGGGGAGGAAACAGGTTGTTTTGAGTTTTAAGAAACTAAATTTACAAAGTCACAGGGGTATCGTGAACTTCTGTTTGGGCAGCTCCTTCTGTGGCTCTCTATACAAGCTCTGTCATACAGAAATATAATGAAAGCCACGTATATCATTTTACACTTTCTAATAGCCACATTTATAAAAGTAAAATTGAACAGGTGAAAATAATTGGATAAAATATTTTATTTTAAGCAATATAAAAAATACTAACATTTTAACATGTAATCAATATAAAACATTATTGACAGACTTTACCTTTTTTATACCAAGTCTTTGAAATCTGATGTATATTTTACACTTACAGAAACTTAACTGGCTACGTGTCAAGTGTTCAATAGCTACATGTGGCTAGCAGCCATAATATTGGAAAGCACTGCATTAGATACTCAGTGACCACCAGGGAGTATTGGGAAACAAAACCTGCTTTCTGTTAGACTTGGGCAGAGCTTCCACCAATCGGCCAGCAGCCAACCAACTAACCAACCAACCAACCAACCAACCAACCACCAACCAACCAACTAACCAGCCACCAACCAACCAACCAACAAACCAACCACCAACCAACCAACCAACCAACAAACTTCTTCCCCTTCAACCAACACAAAGCACATTTAGCAACTGTGAGTTCAGTGCAGTCAGCAAATTTCACTGAATGGAGACTCTTAATATCACTGATTGAAGCATGTGACATGTGTGCAGACCCTGATTATTTCTACCCGAAAAATAGGAATAATACTTAGCTGTTAATAACAGCTAGGTATCAAACAGCAAACACTCAACATGACACCTCGAGCTGATCTCACATCCTATTACTTTTTTTTTTTTTTAGGAAATGGAAATCTTTAAAAGCTTTTTTGAAATTGCACTTTTTTATTCTTAGATTGGATACATAGCATATGCGTTGGGAGGTAGGGAACAGAGGTAGAGAAGATTCATCTTACAGCTGACGTGTCCCCTGGGAAAAAGTCCCAGAAAAAAAGGGTTTGAATGGAGAAGAAAGAAAAAAATGTTCCTGCAACCCCATCTTGCCTAACTTGTTGGCTCCTCTTGCTGCCTGGATTTTCTGGCCAAGGCCAAGGGAATAACCTCAGGTTGTAAACTGCCAAATAGGAGAATGACGCCTGTAGGAATGATTGAAATCTCCCTTGAAAAACACTAAAAAAAAAAAAAAAAAAGGAAATGTAGATTAGCCAGTGTGTTCAGGGGGCTCTTTTCTTGTTCCTGGAGGGAAAAGAAAGGCTAGTTTCCCAGGTTACCAGGCAGCTGGGTTTCGAAATGTCCCAGAATTCAGAAGGTATGATTCTTAAAATCGCTCCCATTGATTTATTCCTAGCAAAATCAATGACTTGCCACAGTTTCTGGGAATTTTGGGAAGGCCAGTGTGCCTTTCTCTTCCACCATGAAGAGAATAAAAGGTGCAGGCCATTTGGTCTAGCCTGTCTGGTTTGGAACCATACTGATTGATAATCTCACAAAACATTCCCTCAGGAAGTCAAGCGCATGGGTGTGTCTATACAATCTCAGCCAAAATGGACCAGGCTGAAAATGTTTTGCCACCTGAATGAGCTGCTGGTTTCCAGACTGGCTCCAGAAGGCCCACCAGGACCAGTGGGCAGAAGCTGTTGAAAGTCATTTCCAGTTCATTGCTTGGAAATGACTTCTAAACATCAAGAGCCCAGCAATAGTGTGGGTTATTTCTGGGAGAAGAGAGTTTCAAACCAATAGGTTCATCCAAGCAGGTATTGGGTGGCCATTTCTCAGGCAAACTGCATTGAGAAGTCCTACATTCTGCAAGGTCCCTTTATTCAGTCAACAGTCATTGAGAACTACCTGCTATTCAGCACTGGGGTGACAGAAATGAAAAATACCTGGTCCAGCCCTCAACTCTGAGGTTCGTGACTCCATCCGTGATTGGTGTGTAAAATCACAAGGTTAAGGCTCAAAGTGGGTGGGTTTGGAGGAGTATGACCCATTCTGGCTCCACACTCATAAGACAACCTACTCCAATAAAAGAGTGAAATAAGTCAAAACACTAGCCATGCTACATGTCTGAGGTCATGTCAACCTTCTTGCTGGAAATCTCTTCTGCTCTCCCATCCCTCTATTTATCTATTATCTTTGAAAAGCCAGGCAGGGCTCTGCCTTCTCCATGGACCCTTTTTTGACAATCCAAACTGAGTCGATCTCTCTCTTCATGGAAACCCTATTACATCTATAGTTAACACCATCGTGCCCTAGTGGTTGCATGCATTTGTGTCTCCTCAGTAAGATTATAAAGTTCTTCAAGTTCAGGGGCAAACATAGTCTGCTTTCTTTGTATCAAGAACTATGATGGTTCATGGTTGGTTGTATGATTGGTGAAAAAAAAGTTTACCAAATGAATTGAAAAATCAAGACTATTAAGAATATTGAAAAATAAATGTATTAGAAAAAGATGGCCCAAGAGAAAATTACTTCATGGTACTCAGGAAACTAAAGTACATGTGAGGTTGAAATCAGTTGCTGCAGAATCCATTCTGACTCACGACAACTCCATATGTGCCAGAATAGAATTGTGCTCCATATGGTTTTCAATGGCTGGTATTTTAGAAGTAGATCACCAGCCTTTCTTCCAAGGCATCTTTAAATGAACTTGGACCTTAAATATCTTAGTTCACAGCTGAGTGTGTTAACCATTTACACCACCTAGGAACTCCTAATGTGGGGTTGTTTTTGTGTGTTGTCTAGTCAATTCCAACTCATAACAACTCTATAGGACAGGGTAGAACTTACCCACAAGGTTTCCTAGGCAGTAATCTTTATGGTTGCAGATCACCAGGTCTTTTCTCCTGCACAGCCACTGGTGGATTCAAACCATCTACCTTTTGATTAGCAACTGAGCAATTAATCATTGCAACACCAGGGCTCCTAATGTAGCATAGATGTGGGAAAAGACAGATATTCAGAGATCCATGCTACATTCAATTTTTTTAATTACTAAATTAATTAATATTTGAAACAATACATACATAAATTAAATTCTCAATAGAAACTCAATATATACCTGGTTTTTGGTTGCACATGCTCAATACAAAAGTTTTACTAGATAATTCAACTAAAAAAAAAAAATCATGGCCCTATAGTGTTTCTTTCCCTAACAGAGTTTTTCTTGTTTCTTTCTTCACATTCTCTAAGTGTTTATAATACCCAGGTATCCCTCAGTACCATAGGCCAACCAAGCCATTACACAAAGGCCAATCAAAGTTTTTCCTCTGGAAAAAGCTTATCCTACTCCCGGTCTCAAATGAGGGTCACCCTCAGTTAGTATATTTCTATCTCCCTCACCATTCTACAAACTGAACTCATGATATGGTTTCCATTAAAAAAAAAAAAAAAAACAAACAAGATACATTAAAAATATTATTTTTCATTTTATATGTGTAGGAGAGGTAACTGCTACCACATTTTAGCTTTTAAAGCGATACAGTGTGGTATTTCCAGAGAATTTTGAAAAATCAAGGATGCTTTAAACATTCTTATTATTTTAAAGTATAATGATTGGGAGCAATTAGTCCAAAGGACTAATGGACCATCTGAACCACAGCTACATGACCCCAAGATGAGAAGAACTAGATGGTGCCCAGTTACCAAGACTGATGTCTCTAACTGGAATTACAACAGACTGTCCAGGATGGAGTGGGAGAAAAATGTAGAACAAAAGATCAAATTCACAAAAAAGACCAGACTTACTGGTCTGACAGAAACTGGAGGAACCCCCAAGACTATGGCCCCCGGACACCCTTTTAACTCAGAATTGAAGATGCTCCCGGAGTTCACCTTTCAGCCAAAGATTAGGCAGTCCTATAAAACAAACAATAACACAAGTGAGGAATGTGCTTCATAGATCAATCAAGTATATGAGATCAAATGGGTAACACCTGTTCAAAAACAAAGATGAGAAGGTGGGAAGGGACAGGAAAACTAGACAAATGGAACTGGGGAACCCAGAGTGGAAAGGGAAAGGGGGAGAGGGCTGACACGATGAAGGATTGCAACCAATGTTGCGAAACAATTTGTGTATAAATTTTTGAATGAGAAGCTAATTTGCTCTGTAAACTTTCACCTAAAGCACAATACACACACACACACACACACACATATAATTATTGGAATAAAGTTATTTGTTTGTGCTGTTGGAAGACAGAGATTTAAAAAATGCTGCCAACTAAAACTATCAAAACTAAGCATAATCAATAACCCTCTATCGCACATGTAAAGAATTGTTCAGAGCAAATTTCAAGTAGCATGCTAATTATTTACTTTCTTATGGAAGTGTGTGGGGTGATAATTTACATCAAACTTGGAAATAGAAAAGAGATGAACAGGTCATGAATGATCATACCAAATGGTCAGCTATGAAATAACTCTTAGTCATCTGGAACAGCCTTCCTATCATGGCTGAGAGAAAGATGGAGGAATGCCACATACGTGGCCAGTCTTATCCCTCAAAATGCAAAGCTCAAAAAGGAAGAAATGTAAAAAATAGGTCCAGCTTTGCTAGCTTGGAGTATAGAGGCTCTGCTTATTCTAATATTCACATTACAAGGCTTTTAGGTCTCACTGTGCTGATAATGGGGGTCCCGGGGTGGCACGAATAGTTAAGCTCTGGGCTATTAACCGAAAGGTTGGCAATTCAAACTCACCCAGGGTTGTGTTGAAAGAAAAGTCTGGTGATCTGCTTCCAAAAAAGGCCACAGCCTTGAAAATTCTATGGAGCTTAGTTCTACTCCAACATACATGGGGTTGGTTGTCTTGAGTCAAAATCCACTTCACGGCAGTTGGTTTGGTTTGATTTAAAAAAATTTTTTTTTTTTTTTTTTTAGAATGACAGCGTTTCTTCCATGTCCAGGGTGTTCCACCTTGGATCTCTCTGAGACATCCAGGAATGTTTACACAGACCGTCCCATCCCCTTTGGCTCTTGCTGTTCTGTGTCACACTCAGCATCTACCTTGTGCCCAGATGACAATCCCCAGAGCCCTTAACAAGCCCTACCTCTGACACCTGGAGACCATGCAGTCCCCAAAGAAAAGGACCTTGATGACCTGGCATCTCCTTAACCACCACTGGCCTAGCAGCATTTTCCTAGGGCTCAGGGGAGGAAGGGTTCAGAATCTCTGTCCCATGAAGTTATGCCTTTCTATCATTGTTTCATGCCACCTCAGGCCTAGGGTCCCTTGATAAAGCCCTTTGGTTACAGACTTCTTTGAGTTCTCACACAAGCACACTCACACACTGTCCCTGTTCCAAACCAATTCCATTCGGACTCATAGTAACGCTATAGGACAGAGTAGAACTGCCCCACAGGGTTTCCGAGGCTGTAAATCTTTACAGAAGCAGACTGCCACATCTTTTTCTCCTGCTGAGCAGCTGGTGTGTTTGAAATGCCAACCTTTCAGTTAGCAGCTAAGTGCTTTAACCACTGTGCCACCATGGCTCCTCCAGCCCTCGTTGCTAAGGCATCAATCATCATTGTCTTATCTATGGAAGAAGTACTGTGTTAAAGACTTCATTGTAGAAAATTTCTTTAGTCCACAAAACAACTCTTTGAGGTGGATTCTGCTACTATTAATCTCATTTTATAGATGACAAAACTGAGGCACAGAAAAGATAAGCAACTTTCCCAAGGTCACACAAACTAAGCAGCCAGACTGTAGAAGTCACACTCTGTTCTGTGCCCAAACTATCCATCACTCCTACCTCTGACTTCCACATTACAATGGGAGGGAAGAAGAAGCTACCACCAAACTCACAGAGACCTAAGTGGTTTGCCCAAGGTCACGGAGAGATGGGAGGAAATGAGTTCATGAGGCATTCATGTGAATTACCTCCATGATGGGCAACATATTGTGACTTGGCCTGTGTTTTGGGCAGAAGGTCTGGCAGAGAATACTCAGGGAACTCTGTCTCTCCAGAATCTCTCTGAATGGGCTCTGTTGAGTCTGGCATATCAAGCTATAGAGAGAGCTTTCTCATCAGCAGTCAGGCCTGCTTCCTTTCTAAGCGTTGAATTCTTGTTGTAAACGAGCAGCTCTGGCTTTGTCTTTGCTCTCGTTTTAGCTTCATGCCCCAAAGTCTTCTGTGTCTAGTGTTTATTTTTCAGATATAAGAATTGTTGAAACCATTCTAGATGAGCTGTTGGAAGTCTGGAGTGTGTCTGCAGACCACATTGGACATAATAGAAAGTCATTTCTGCAATATCTACTGGATGCAGAAAGTGTATTTTTGGTCTGAAGCTGACGTGTTTTCTGTGCCATCTTGCAATTAAAGTGGAAAATAATTGTCCAGTTCCAAAGTGTGGATGACACTAAGAGTTATTACAGTTTTTCCTATAAAACAAAGGAGTAACAGAACTACTCCGATGCCATTTATTTTTAACACTCCTTTCCCTCACCGAAGAGGACAAGATCTGTCATTTTGTAAGATACAATCTGATTCATATTGAACCTCGGTGAATCCGAAGCTTAATTCTATGTGACGTTTCTGGTGGTGCATTATGTTTTTGCAAAAAATTAAAATCTCTTTGATTAAAATTTCACACCTAGCTGAGGACCATGAAACGCTGATTCCCTGGTCCAGGCTTAGTCCAGCATTGCCAAAAGGTTTATAAACCTCAGTACAACTTGAGGGGAACTTGGCCTAAGCTTCAAGTTGGTGGATTCACTCAAAGCCCAAGGCATTTGCCAGGTGGCCTGTTCCCTGCCCTGTGTTAGCAGCCCTAAATTAGGCACACGCTCTTTAAACTAGCCATGAAAATGATTGGCCGATAGAGCTAAAGCCCAAAGGAAATATGAACAGGCTGGCCATGACTGAGGCTAAGGGCACGGAAAAGGAGTTCAGCATTTCTCTCTTCTGTCATTCTCCATGGGTTTGCAGGGAGAAAGCAAAGCTTATTCTCTGAAAGCAGGTGTTCAAGTTCCAGTGACATTGAAAGAAGTAGAAAGAATTGCAAATGCCCAGATTTGCAAATGTTGGTGTTATGAAATAGAGACAGGGGCAATCTTCAGGCTAATCATATTATAAAACTGTTTGCAAAGCCTCGGGCTTAAGCATCTCCAGTGCCTTAACTAGCTACTGTTTTAAAAAGGACATTAGGTTCACATTTGCATCTTCGAGATAAAGATTTTATGTCAAAAGTTCAGCCCTCTGGACAGCATAAAATCATAAGAATTGCTGTCTGGGTTATACCAGTTGTCCATGAATCTAGTGTGTGGTCTTTGATGATAATAACTGAGGGTTCGTGGTCCAGACCCCATGTGACTCCACCCTCAAAAAGTTCAGGATATGTATCTGAAGTATTGTCCATAAATTTAAACCCCTGTCAAAGCTGTTCATGCGTTCAACTTGTGTAGCCTTTATGCTAAGTACATGCTGTACAGAGTAGTATTCTCTCATGTTTATTATTGAACACTTGCTAGTTTCAAGGAGGTTCATTAGTTCTCTAACGACCAAAGTTGGTGAATGAGTTCCATGATCACCTCTTGTGATAAGTAGATTTTAATCACATCTGAGCTCAGACTCTGGTGGCAATGTGGGAGAAGAATTGACATGTGGAGAGACTGAAAGCAGGGATACCAGTGAGGATACCCCAATAATCGTCCAGGAAAAATATGAAGACAGACTGAAGTGAGGGAATTGCACCAGCTTTAGAGAAGAGGGGCTGGATGAGAGCTACAATAGAACCCTAAAATCACTGCAATTAATCTTATAACCTCAAAGTAGAGTCAAAGCCTTCTGGGCCCCTTTAGGACTATTTAGAGATCCTTAGCAGAAATAATGAGGGTTGAGAAGGAAATGATGAGAGGAAGGAATGGGTGGAATCTGGGGCAGAAACCCCGCTAGGGAAAAATCTTGGATTCAGGCAGTCATTTGAAGGGGTGTTCTGAAAGAACATGGCAAATGGAAGGGACTTTTAAAAAATTTTTGGAAGAGTCTGACCTGAACAAGGACGTATTAAAAGAAGGGGTATATGAAATATAGACAAACATATGGGAACTAGTGTGGAGGGCTAAGGTCAAGACTGCTCCAATTTTGGAGAAAAAACAGACACTATAGCAAGGCACTGACAGGGTCCTTGAGAATTAAGGACATACACAACCACCTGACAGATGCACGGAGGTGTGACCCATACGAACCCCAGAAAGAAATAGAGAAGCAAAAAAAAAAAAAAAAGCAACTGATGACTTTAAAATTAGAAAAACTAAATTTGGGCTTATTATGCCCATGAGGAATATAGCCTGATGCACAATTTATGCAAATTGATAAAGCTGATTACACAAATTAGCCAAAGCTTTGCCTTGTTTTTTCTCTGGTCTATACGTTTCCCCTCCCCCTCCCCCCTTTTTTTCAAACTCAGTCTATCACTATTGGCATTTTCAACAAGCTCTCGTTAGTTGTGATGGCCAATTACTTGACACCATGAGTGGAAATAGTTTCTTATTTCAGGCTCTAGGCCTGAACTTGTAGTGTGCTGAAAGAACAGGGTAGATTAAAATAGCTGGTTCTCTTTAAAAGTGACGTGGTAACTCCACACAGCCTGGCACCATCCCCAAGGAGATTTTTCTGTTCAGATAGCCCTGGCCTAAACCCCACCCAAGTTTTAATCAACAAAATGAAACATATTATTTATGAAATAGTATTAATATGGGAAAATATGGCCTTTGTGAAAGAAACAGTGCTAGAGATTGCATGATAGAATTTTGCAAGAACCAACAACCTATTCATTGGAAACACCTTTTTTCAACAACATAAATGCAACTATACATGTGGATCTAGCCAGATGGAAAACACAGGAATCAAATCAACTACATCCCTGGAAATAGTTGATGCAGAAGCTCAATATCATTAGTCAGAACGAGGCCAGAGGCCAACTGCAGAACAGACTATCAATTGCTCATATGCAAGTTCGAGTTGAAGCTGAAAAAAATTAAAAACAGTCCAGGAGAGTCAAAGTATGACCTTGAGTATATCCCACCTGAATTTAGAGACCATCTTAAGATTAGATTTGACTCATTGAATACTAATGACCAAAACCGGACAAGTTGTGGTATGACATCAAGGACATCATACATGAAGAAGGCAAAGGGTTATTAAAAAGACAGGGAAGAAAGAAAAGACAAAAATCAATCTCAGAAGAGACTCTGAAACTTGCTTTTGAATATAGAGTAGCTTAAGTGAAAGAAAAAAAATGATGAAGCAAAAGAGCTGAACAGAAGATTTCAAAAGACAGCTAGAGAAGACAAAAAGTATTATAACGAAATGTGCAAAGATTTGGATTTAGAAAATCAAAAGGGAAGAACATGTTCAGCATTTCTCAAGCTGAAGGAAGTGAAGAAAAAAATTAAGTCTCGAGCTGTAATATTGAAGGATTCTATGGGCAAAGTATTGAACAATGCTGGAAGCATCTAAAGAAGGTGGAAGGAAAACAGTCACTACCCCAAAAAGAATTGTTCAAACTTCAACCATTTCAGGAGGTGCCATAAAATCAAGAACTCATGATATTGAAGAAAGAAGTCCAAGCTAAACTGAAGATATTGTTGAAAAACTAGGCTCCAGGAATTGATGGAATACTAACTGAGATGTTCCAACAAATAGAAGCAATGGTGGAAGTGCTCATTCATCTGTGCCAAGAAATTTGGAAGACAGCTAACTAACTGGCCAACGAACTGGAAGAAATCCATATTCGTGCCCATTCCAAAGAAAGATGATCCAACAGAATGTGGAAATTATCGAACAATATCATTAATATCACACACAAGCAAAATTTTGTTGAAGATAATAAAAAAATAGTTGCAGTAGTACATCAACAAGGAGCTGCCAGAAATTCATACAAGATTCAGAAGAGGATGTGGAATGAGGGATATTATTGTTGATGTCAGATGGACCTTGGATGAAAGCGGAGAATACCAGAAAGATGTTTACCTGTGTTTTATTGACTATGCAAAGGCTTTCGACTGTATGGATCGTAAATTATGGATAACATTGAGAAGAACGGGAATTCCAGAACACTTAATTGTGCTCATGAGGTACCTGTACATAGACCAAGAGGTAGTCGTTTGAACAGAACAAAGGGATACTGGGTGGTTTGAAACCAGGAAAGGTGTGTGTCAGGGTTGTATCCTTTCACTATACTTAGTCTGTATGCTGAGCAAATAATCCAAGAAGCTGGACTCTACGCAGAATAACACAGCATCAAGATTAGAGAAAGACTCATTAACAACCTGTGATATGCAGACGACACAACCTTGCTTGCTGAAAGTAAAAACTTGAAGCACTTGCTGATGAAGATCAGTGACTACAACCGTCAGTATGGATTACACCTCAGCATAAAGAGAACAAAAATCCTCACAATCGGACCAATAAGCAACATCATGATAAATGGAGAAAAGATTGAAGTTGTCAAGGATTTCATTTTACTTGCATCCACAATCAATGTCCATGGAAGTAGCAGTTAAGAAATCAAAGTATTATATTCGGCAAATCCACTACAAAAGACCTCTTTAAAGTGTTAAAAAGCAAAGAGATCACCTTAAGGATTAAGGCTCACCTGACTCAACTCATGGTATTTTCAATCACCTCACATGCATGCAAAAGCTGGACAATGAATAAGGAAGATGGAAGAAGAGTTTTTGCCTTTGAATTACGATGTTGCCGAAGAATATTGAATATACCATGGACGGCCATAAGAACGAACAAATCTGTCTTGGAAGAAGTACAGCCAGAACGTTCCTTAGAAACAAGGACAGAGAGACTTCACGTAATTTGGACATGTTATCAGGAAGGACTAGTCCCTGAAGAAGGGCACCATGCTTGGTAAAGTAGAGGGTAATGAGAAAGTGGAAGACCATCAACAAGATGGATTGACACAGTGGCTGCAACAATGGGCTCAAAAACATAGCAACAATTGTGAGAATGGTGAAGGACTGGGCAGTGTTTTGTTCTGTTGTATACAGGATCACTATGAGTCAGAAACAACTCAATGACACCTAACAACAACAACAACATTAACATGTATCTCAGGTCTCCTCCCCTCCCCTCAGTTACCCTATGTATTAATCTGAATTTTCTAGAGGAGCAAAACCAATGAGATTTATATACATACGGATTTACGTAAGACCAAAACCAAACCCACTGCTGTCTAGTTGATTCCGACTCATAGTGGCCCTGTAAGACAGAGTAGAACTGCCCCATAGAGCTTTCAAGGCTGTAAATCTTTACAGAAGCAGACTGTTAGACACCTTTGTCCCACAGAGCAGCTGGCAGGTGCAAACTTCTGGCTTTTCAACTAGAAGCTGAGCACATTAACCACTGAACCACCAGGTATCATATTATCTATACATATACTTGTATATATATAGATCAAATACATACATATGTATGTGTATATGTACATATACATGGGATCCTTTCTGTATATTTATTTGATCTGTATGCTGAACAAATAATTCTAGAAGCTGGACTATATAAA
The DNA here is from genome assembly GCF_024166365.1 of Elephas maximus indicus. Lineage (NCBI taxonomy): Eukaryota > Metazoa > Chordata > Mammalia > Proboscidea > Elephantidae > Elephas > Elephas maximus. The sequence goes on from NC_064845.1 coordinate 21,805,455, forward strand.
GAGTAATATAGCATGAAGATTTCAGGAAGACTCATTAACAGCCTGTGATATCCAGATGCCACAACCTTGCTTGCTGAAACTGGAGAAGACTTGAAGCACTTACTGATGAAGATCAATGAGTACAGCCGTCTGTATTTCATTGTGAGCCATAAGTTTTTTATTGGCTAATTTTCTGAAGCAGATCACCAGGTCTTTCCTCCTAGTCTGTCTTAGTCTGCAAGCTCTGCTGAAACCTATTCACCATAGATGACCCTGCTGGTATTGAAAATACTCATAGCATAGCTTCTGCGTCACAGCATTATGCGAGCCATCACAATATGACAAGCTGTTAGATGGATGGTGGAAGTATTATTACAACCCCAATTTTATAGCTCAACTACAAACCTAACCTGACCTGCAAAAGAAAGTTCATGCTGCAAAAGACAGGTCCATCTGATGACCTGCCTCCATAATTATTACAGCGAAGAAAATCCTACGGAACAGGTCTATTCTGTAACACTTAGGGCAGCCATGATCCAGAATTGACTCAATGGCAATGGGCTTGGTTTGGTTTACAGCTGAGACAATGGAGGTTCAGAAAGCATAAGTAACGTGTGTGAGGCCCCAGAGCTGGCTGAGGCAGAGCTGGAATTCACACTCCATCACTTCACACAAGGCTGTTGCTCTCTACCACTCCTCTGACCCCCACAGCCTGAACACAAATTGCTGCTCCTTCTTCCCTGCTTAGCTTTGTTTCCACATGAACTTAGGCAACTGCCAGAGGCCAGTCTATCCTCCATAAATAAAATAGAAGCCTCATTGTCAAAGATCATGATGCTCATAACAAAAAGAGACATGTACTCCAAGAGCCTTATACGGATAAATAGCCCTGAATAGAGAGTCTTGACCTCCCATTGACTCACTTTATTCAACGCTCTTCTCTTATATTTAGAGCATTCTCTTTTATGTGGCACAGCATCTAACAGGGAAAGAAAATCCTGTCCAAAAAATAAAAGCTCTGTTTTGTTCTTTCCTCTTTGACCTGCCCACATGCCAGTTGTTGACTTTGATGGCTTAATAGAACTTCCCAGCAGCCATGAGGACAAAGGGATCTTCCATCAATGCTGTGGGACCAGTTCTGCCACCAACGTACATATTTAATTTCTCCAGGTTGGTGGCATGTGGCTAGTGATGAGGACATTAGGACAAGGAAGAAAGTCAGGAGGAAAAATAAAAAAAAACCTATGTTTTAGCAGCAAATTTAAATAAAAATTAGCTTTCTCTTTAGTGGTCTTCTCTTCACTAAGCCTTCTGAAGCCATTTATTAAAGCATTTTAGAAGTCCACCAAGTAAATTGGGATCACATGTTGCTTCTCACTGTCGCTGATCTTAGCAGTAGCAGCTTGTCCAAAGAAACAGTTGGCAATATTTGGGGCATATATGTGTGTGTGTATTAAAAAAACCCTGGTGGGGTAGTAGTTAAGGGTTATGGCTACTAATCAAAAGGTTGGCAGTTCGAAAACACTAGGCACTCCTTGGAAACCATATGGGGCAGTTGTACTGTGTCCTATAGGGCTGTTATGAGTCGGAATTGGCCCGACAGCAATGGGTTTGGTTTTTGGTTTATACATATACATATTTTTTAATTTTATTGTGTTCTAGGTGAAAGTTATAGCACAAATTTAGTTTTTCATTAAAAAATTTTATATGCAAATTATTTTGTGACATTATTTGCAATCCCTTCAATGTGTCAGCACTCTCCCCGTCCATCCTGGGTTCTCAGTGTCCATTCATCCAATTTTTCTGTCCCTTCTTGCCTTCTTGTCTTTCTTTTGGGCAGGTGTTGCCCATTTAGTGTTCTATACAGGGCTGAACTAAGAAGCATGTCTGTCACGTGTATTATTGTTTCTTTTATAGGCCTGTATGATCTTTGGCTGAAGAGTGGATTTTGGGAGTGGCTTCAGTCCTGAGTTAGCAGGGTGTCTGGGGTTTCCTCCAGTCACCATCAGACCAGTAAGTCTTTTTTTGTAAATTTGAATTTTGTTCTACTTTTTCTCCTGTTCTGCCCAGGACCCTCTATTGTGATCCCTGTCAGAGCAGTCGATGGTGGTAGCCGGGCACCATTTTTTTCTGGGCTCAGGCTGTGGGCCATGTGGACTAATATTTTCCTTGTGTCTTTGGTTTTCTTCATTCTCCTTTGCTCTGAATGTGATGGAACCAATAGATGTATCTTAGATGGCCACTCACAAGCTTTTAAGACCCCACGTGCTACTCACCATAGTCAGATGTAGAACATTTTCTTTATGAATTGTGTTATACCAATTGACTTAGATGTCCCCCAATGCCATGATCCCCAGTCCTCAGTCCCAGTAATTTTGTCCTTCAAGGTGTTTAGATGTGTCTAGGAAGTATCTATGACTTCTCCTTGGTCAAGTTGTGCTGACTTTCTTCATCAAAGTTAACCCTTGTCTACTACCTAGTTAGTGATTTCCCCTCCCCATTTATCCCTTCCCTTGTAACCATCAAAGATTGTTTCTTCTGCGTGTAAACCTTGTTCTTGGGTTTTTAAAATAGTGGTCTCATACAATATTTATTCTTTTTGTGATTGACTTATTTCACTCAGCGTAGTGCCCTTCGGATTCATCCATGCCGTGAGATGTTTCCCAAATTCATCATTGTTCATCTTTGCTTAGCATTAAACTCTGTGTTGTTGCTAGGTGCCACCGAGTCAATTCCGACTCATGGGACCCTATAAATATATAAATTGTATATATATATAATATAGCTATATATTATAAATATAATATGATTATATATATAAATATATAAATTGTGTGTGTGTACCATAATTTGTTTATCCATTCATCTCTTGATGGGCTCTTAGGTTGTTTCCATCTTTTTGCAATTGTGAATAATACTGCAATGAACATGGGTGTGCATATTTCTATTCATGTGATGGCTCTTATTTCTCTAGGAAATATTCCTGGGAGTGAGATTACTTGATCTTATGATATTTTTATTTCTAGCTTTTTACAGAAATGCCTTATCATTTTCCATAATGGTTGCACTGTTTTACATTCCCACCAGCACTGCGTAAGAGTTCCAATCTCCCTGAAACCTCTCCACCATTTGTTATTTTCTGATTTTTGATTAGTGCCAGCAATGTTGGGGTGAGATGGTATCTCACCATAGTTTTGATTTGCATTTTTCAAATTGCTAATGATTGTGAACCTTTTCCTGTATCTAATTTTTAGAAGCTCCTAGTTACCTAGTTTGTCTTCTGGTGTTTGTATATTGTTAGTTATGCTTTGTATTGTGTTTATGCCATGCATTTGGGTCCGTAGTGTTGTCCCTATTTCTTCTTCCATGATCTTTACCATTTCAGGTTTTATATTTAGGTCTTTGAGCCATATGTAGTTAAAGTTTGTGTATGGTGTGAGGTATGGTCCTGTTTCATTATTTCACAGATGGACATCCAGTTTTGCCAGCACCATTTGTTAAAAAGCCCATTTAATGGACTTTGGGCCTTTGTTAAAGATCAGCTGACCATAGGTGGATGGGTTTACATCTGGAACCTTGATTCTATTCCATTAGTCTATGTGTCTGTCATTGTACCAGTACCAGGCTGTTTTGACAACAATGGCTGTATAGTAGGTTCTGAGATTAGGTAGTATGAGGCCTCTTTGTGCTTTTTCTTCAATAATGCTTTGCTTACCTGGAGGCACTTTTCTTTCCATACAAAGTTGGTGGTTAGTTTTTCCATCTCATTAAAAAAATACTGCTGGTATTTGGATTAGGATTGAATTATATCTGTAGATCCCCTTGGGTAGTATTAACATTTTCACAATGTTGAGTCTTCCTATCCATGAGCATGGTATGTTTTTCCGTTTATGTAGGTCTTTTTTGGTTTCTTGCAATAGTGTTTTGTAGTTTTCTTTATATAGATCTTTTACGTCCTTGTTAGATTTGTTCCTAAATATTTTATCTTTTTAGGGGTATTATAAATGATATTGTTTTCCTGATTTCCTTGTCGAAATTCTCTTTGTTGGTGTATAGGAATCCAACTGACTTTTGTATATTCATCTTGTATGCTGTTGCTCCGATGAATCTATTCCAGTAGTTTTCTTGTTTAATTTTTAGGGTTCTGTATGTGTTTGCATTGTAGGACTAATGTCTTGATTTTGACCTGTTCTTTTTTGATTTGTGTGTTTATTGCTATAAATTAACCTCCGAACACTGTCTTTGCTGAGTCCAAAGGTTTGAGTATAATGTGTTTTCATTCTCATTCAATTCTAGGGAATTTTTTATTCCCTCTTTAATTTCTTCTATTATCCAGTTGTTTTAAAGTAAGGTGTTATTCAGTTTCCATGGTTTTTTTTTCCCCCTTGCTCTAAATGTTTTTGATTTCTACTTGTGGTGTTGTTATCAGAGAGAATGATTTGTATTATTTTGACGTTATTCATTTCATTGAGGGTTGCTTTGTGGCCTATGTGGTCTATTCTGGAGAATGTTCCATGTGTGCTGGAAAAGTATGTATACTTTTGCTGTTGGTGGAGTGTTTTACATATGTCTATAAGGTCAAGTTGATTGATTTTGGCCTTTAGATTTTCTGTATTTTTGTTGAGTTTCTTTCTAGATGTTCTGTCCTTTACTGATGTGGTGCATAGAATTCTCCTACTATTATTGCAGAAACGTCTATTTCTCTTTCTGGTGCCATTAGAGTTTGTTTTATGTATTTTGGAGCCCTGTCTTTGGATGTGTAGATACTTATTAAGGTTATCATTTCTTGGTGGATTATCCTCTTTGGAGCAGTGGGAAGGACAGTGCTCCACAGTGGTACAGTGGTTAAGAGCTTTGCTGCTAACCAAAAAGTCAGCAGTTTGAATCCACCAGCTGCTCCTTGGAAACCCTATGGGGAAGTTCTACTCTGTCCTATAGGTTCTCTATGAGTCAGAATAGACTCTATGGCAAAGGATAATTCCTTATTTTTTTTGGCTGATTTTGCCTTAAAGTCTATTTTATCTGAGATTAGCATTGGCACTCCTGCCCTATTTTAGTTATTGTTTGCTCTATATACTTTTTTCCATTTTTTTTATTTTTAATGTATTTATGTCTTTGTGTCTAAGGCATGTTTCTTGTAGAAAGCATATTGAAGGGTTGTGCTTTTTTATCCATTCTGCCATTCTCTGTATCTTTACATCTGCATTTAAATCATTTACATTCAGTGTGATTATCAATAGGTATGAGTTTATTGCTGCTATATTGTTGTGCTTTTTTGGGAGGAGTGCTAACGTTTTCTTTGAACCTCTTAATTTCCTGTGCTAAATTTCTCTTGTTTGTGGATTTTCTTTAGTTTTGTTATTATAGATTTTGTGTTTATTGAGTATTTATGTTTTTCTTCTTTTTTATTCTGATGAGCAGTTTGTTACCTTTCTTTGTGATCACTTTGAAATTTACCCATATCTTCCTAAGTTTAAACCAGTCTTCTGTTACTTGACATCACCTTGACTTCTCTATTTAAACGTTCTATACCTATACCGTTTATTCTTCCTTTTGACATTGTCATCATTTACAGATTGCCATCTCTGTTTCCCTGCTTTAAGTCTTATAGCTTTGTTTTATTATGGAGAGTTCTTTACCTAGTTTGATACCTGTCTGATGCTGTCCTGTGTCCCAGACTCCAGTTTTTGTCTGATGTTATTGGCTCTCTAACCAAAGGGCTAACTTTAATATTTTTTGTAATTTTGCTTTGCTTTTTACAAATTCCCCTAGTATATGTTTATCTTATGTTTATCTGGAAATGTCCTAATTTTGCCATTGTATTTGAGAGAGGGTTTTGCAGGATATATTATTCTTGGTTGGCAATTATTTTCTTCCAAGGTTTTATATATGTCATGCCATTTCCTTCTAGCTTGTATATTTTCTGCCTAGTAATCAGAGTTTAGTCTTATTGTTTCCCCTTTGTAAATGACTTTTCAATTTTCTCAAGCTGTTCTCAGAATTCTTTCTTTGTCTTTGGTTTTAGCAAGTGTGATTATGATATGTCTTGGTTACTTTCTGTTGGGGTCTATCATGTACGGAGTTCATTGACATTCTTGGATGGTCAGCTTTTCGTCTTTCATGATATTTGGAAGTTTTCTGCCAGCAAATCTTCAACAATCCTTTCTATATTTTCCACTTTCTCCCCCTGTTCTGGAATGCAGATATTGCACAAATTTTTGCTCTTGTGCCCCACATAATTCTTAGGTTTTCTTCATTCTTTTCTCTGATTTTTTTTCTCAAACAAAGTGGCGTCCATGGATTTGTCTTCAATATCACTGATTCTGTCTTTCATTGTTTCAAATTTGGTCTGAAAACCTTTTACTGAGTTTTCCATTTCTGAAATTTTGTTGTTTATCTTTTGGATTTCTAGTTGCTGTTTTTATATGGTTTATAATTGCTTATTTATTTTGACATTTTGTTCTTCTATTATTTTTCTGAATTCTTCTATTGCTTTGTCTGCATATTCCTTGATTTGGGCCGTATTTCCGTTGATTTTGTTTATATTTTCCATGGCTTTGTCTATTTTTTTCCTTGGTTTGTCTGTGTTTTCCTTGATCTCATTCCTAATCTCTTTGAGAGCCCTAAATATTAGTCTTTTGAATTCCATATAAGGTACTTCCACTGACTTTTCCTCTACCAGAAGGTCATCTCATTCTCCATTTTTCTCACTTGCTGGAACCATCTTGTCTCACTTTTTTATATGTTTTGACATTATGTGCTGTCTCTGAGACATTAAGGTATTATTTTCAATCTATAGCAAGAAATCCACATCAAAAAAGAAGGGCCAAAATAAAAATTTTAGCCCTACAGGGCAAAAAAAAAAAAAAGAGAGAGAAAGAGAAAACAGCAAAAGAAGGCCACAGTCACATGAATAAAGGAGATAAACATCAGAGCAGAAATAAATGAAATAGAGAACAGAAAAACAATAGAAAGAATCAACAAGACCAAAAGTTGGTTCTTTGAAAAGTTCAACAAAATTGACAAACCACTGGCCAAACTGACAAAAGAAAAACAAGAGAGGAAGCAAATAACCCAAATAAGAAATGAAATGGGTGACATTACAACAGACCCAACTAAAGTAAAATGGATCATAACAGAATGTTATGAAAAATTTTACTCCAGCAAATTTGAGAGCCTAGAGGAAATGGACAAATTTCTACCTACACACTACTTACCTAAACTAAAACAAACTGAGGTAGAAAATTTGGACATACCCATAACAAGAGAAGAGATTGAAATAATAATTTAACCCCCCACCCCCCAAAAAAAGCCCTGGCCCAGATGGCTTCACTGCAGAATTCTACCAAACATTTGGAGAAGAGCTCACACCAGTACTACTCAAACTATTTCAGAGCATAGAAAAGGAAGGAATAGTTCAAATTTATTCTATGAAGTCAGTATAACCTTGATACCAAAGCCAGGAAAAAAATCACACACAAAAAAGAAAGAAAATTACCGAAGAGTATCTCTCATGAATATAGATGCAAAAATCCTCAACAAAATTCTAGCCAATAGAATTCAGCACCATATCAAAAGCATAATATACCACAATGAAGTGGGATTCATACCAGGTATGCAAGGAGGATTCATCATTAGAAAATCAATCAGCATAATCCACCACATAAATAGAACAAGAGAAAAGAATCACATGATCATCTCATTTGATGCAGAAAAGGCATTTAAGTCCAACATCCATTCCTGATAAAAATTCTCAATACGATAGGAATAGAAGGGAAATTCTTCAGCACAATAAAGGGCATCTATACAAAACAAACAGCCGACATCATTCTCAATGGCGAGAGACTGAAAGCATTCCCCTTGAGAATGGGAACAAGACAAGGATGCTCTTTATCGCCACTCTTATTTAACATTGTCCTCGAAGTCTTAGCTAGAACAATAAGGCAAGAAAAAGAAATAAAGGACAATCAAATTGGAAAGGAAGTAAAACTATCTCTATTTGCAGACAGTAGGATATTATACATGGAGAACCCTATAGATTCCACAAGAAAAGTACTGCACCTAATACAAAGATTCACCTGAGTAACTAAATATAAGATTAACATACAAAAATCAGTTGGATTCCTATATACAAACAAAAAGAACTATGAAAAGGAAATCAGGAAAATGATACCATTTATTACAACACCTAATAAAATAAAATACTTAGGAATGACTCTAACAGGGACATAAAAGACCTATATAAAGAAAACTACAAAACACTATTGCAAGAAACCAAAGAGACCTACATAAATGGAAAAACATACCATGCTCGTGGATAGGCAGACTCAACATTATAAAAATGTCAATACTACGCAAAGCAATCTACAGATATAATAATGCAATCCTGATCCAAATACCAACATTGTTTTTTAATGAGATGGAAAAACTAATCACCAACTTTATATGGAAAGGAAAGAGGCCTGGAGAAGTAATGCATTATTGAAGAAGAAGAACAAAGTAGGAGGCCTCACACTACCTGATCTCAGGACCTATTATACCTCCTATACAACGTACTATATACCCACTATACTAGTCAAAACAGCCTGGTACTGGTATAAGGTTAGACACATGGACCAATGAAACAGAATTGAGAACCCAGATGTAAATCCATCCACCTACCGTTAGCTGATCTTTGATAAAGGCCCAACCTCCATTAAATGGGGAAAAGACAATCTCTTTAACAAATGGTGCCGGCAAAGCTGGTTGTCCATCTGTAAAAAAATGAAACAGGACCCATACCTCACACCATATGTGAAAACTAATTCAAAATCATTCAAAGACCTAAATATAAAACCTAGAACTATAATGATCATGGATGAAAAACTAGGGACAATATTTTTGATGTTGTTGCTGTTGTGTGCTGCTGAGTTGATTCCAATTCATAGTGACTGTATACGACAGAGTAGAACTGCCCCATAGGGTTTCCAAGGAGCAGCTGGTGGATTTGAACTGCCAACCTTTTGGTTAGCAGCCTGAGCTCTTAACAACTTTTCCACCAGGGCCCTAATATATGGCATAAACAGGATACAAACTATATATATATATAGTTAATGTATTCAATAAGTGAATGTTCATTTTAGTGAACATTGACTACGACCCAGAGTCTCTGGCCAGGCAACTTGTGGAATACAGACATTGCTGGGCATCAGTGATGACCGCTGTGGTAGATTCACTTCATTGATGGCCCAGTAATTGTTTCCCTGTATCCACGCCCTTGACAATATGACTTTACAACTTGTCTCACCAAGAATTAGAATTGATTTCCCCACCTCTTGAGTCTGAGCTGAACTTAAGATTTGCTTTAGCCAATAGAAGTGATGTTGTGCCAGTTCTGAGCCTAGGCCTCTATACCCTGCTTCTGCACATGAACAAGCCTGGATAGCCAGGCAGAGTTTGAGAGACCTCATGAAGCAGAGCTGAGCCATCCTAACTGAGGCCTTCTGAAACCAGCTAGACCCCAGAAAAGCCACCAATGGACTACAGACTCACTGGCGAGCTCAGGCAAGCCTGAGGCAGATCAACAGGACAACCAAACTAAACTAACCTGTAGACAAGTGAAAAACAATAAATGGTTGTTGTTTTAAGCCACTAAGGTTTGGAGTGGTTTGTTATACAGTAATATTTAATATAGATCGAGTTCCCTTTAATTTGGATTTTTCTGTAATGTTCACTTTATCCAAGGATAATGTGTTTGAGGCCTTAAATATTTAGCTATTAGTAAATAATCCAGTGCCTTCTTTCCTTTTCTCTCATTTCTAGGTAGATAAATGTGTATTTTTACAGAACAGTAAAATCATGACCAAATATAGCCCTCTGAAAGGATTATAGATGAAATCCACTTCACATTTGTAGAGAAGCTTCATCAAAAATAAGCATCAACAATCTCAGGGAGTCCTCCAGTCTCAACTAGTCCTGTAAGTCTGGTTGTTTTTTTTTTTTTTTTTTTTGGAATTTAAGGTTCTATTTCACCTCTTTCTCCCATTATCAGGGTCCAACTATTGTTGCCCTGGTTACAACGGTTGAAAGTGATAGTCAAGCACCATCTACTTCTTCAGTTCTCAGGGTAGATGAGACTGTGGTTTGTGTAAACTATTTGTCCTGTAGACTATTTTCTTCTCTGAGTCTTTGGTTTCCTTCTTTCTCTTTTTCTCTAGGGAGTAGAGATTAATCATTGTATCTTATATGGGTTCTTGCAAGCTTTTAAGACCCCAGACACTACCCACCTTGCCCTGGGATACTGTTTACGACTCATACCAAAACTAACCCCCCAGGTCACCTTGTAGCTAAATAATAGATTGGCTCACAAAATAATGAATATCACTCACAAGTACTGTGTGCCTTTAACTATCACCTATACGAGACTAAATGCTGAACAGCTACTTCAAAACAAAGATGAGAATATAAGGGGGCTAGGGAAACCAGATCAATGAAAATGGAACAACCAGAACAGAAATAATGAGAATGTTAATTCACTGTGAAGGATGTAACCAATGCTACTGAACCATTTGTGTTGAAATTGTTGAATGGGAGCCTAAACTGCTGTGTAAACCTTCACTGAAAACACAATAAGGTATTATTTTTAAAAATAAGCATCAATAGAAAAGACATATTTGTTGTTGTTAGTTGCTGTCAAATTGGCTCCAACTCATGGCGACCCCGTGTACAACAGAATGAAACAGTGCCTTGTCCTGTGCCACCACCCTCTTGATTTTTGGTATGCTTGGGCTCGTTGTTGCAGCCACTGTGTATTTTGAGTGCCTTTCAATCTAAGGGGCTCATCTTCCAGCATTATTTTGGACAATATTCTGTTGTGATCCATAGTGTTTCTATTGGCTAGTTGCAATCTAGCAATTCCACTTCTAGCTATATATTCTAGAAAAAAGTATTGCACAAGTACAGAGGGAAACTTGCATCAAAAAAAGTCCAATGCACCATTTTTTCTAAAAATAAAAAGGAAGTAATGTAAAATATCCATCAAAAAAGTATGAGCTAATTGCTGTTAGGTGTCTTCAACATATCTGTTGTTGTTGTTAGTGGCTATCAGATTGGCTCCAACTCATAGAGACTCTATGTACAACAGAACCGAACATTGCCTGGTCCTATATCATCTTCACAACACTTGCTGTGTCTGAGGCCATGGTTGCAGCCACTGGGTCAACCCATCTCATGGAGGGTTTTCCTCTTTTTTGCTGACCCTCCACCTTAACAAGCATGAAGTCCTTCTTCAGGAACTGGTCCCTCCTTATAACATGGCCAAATTATCTGAGACAATGTCTCACCAACCTTGCTTCTGAGGAGCTGTCTGGCTATACTTCTTCCCGTACAGCCCTGTTCATTCTTCTGGCAGTCCATGGTAATATTCAATATTCTTCACCAACACCATAATTCAAAGACATCAACTCTTCTTCAGTCTTCCTTATTCATTGTCCAGTTTTCCCAAGTGTACCTTAGTCCTCTAAGTGACATCTTTGCTTTTTAACACTTTAAAGCAGTCTTTTGCTGTAGATATGCCCAATGCAATATATTGTTTGATTTTTTGGCTGTTGATTCTATGGGCATTGATTGTGGATACAAGTAAAAAGAAATCCTTGACAACTTCAATCTTGTCTCCGTTTATCATGATGTTGCTTACTGGTCCAGTTGTGAAGGTTTTTATTTTCTTTATGTTGAGGTGTATTCCTTACTGAAGACAGTAGTGTTTGGTCTTCATCAGTAAGTACTTCAAGTCCTCTTTGCTTACAGCAAGCAAAGTTGTGTCATCTGCATGTCTCAAGTTGTTAATGAGTCTTCCTCTGATCCTAATGCCATGTTCTTCTTCATATAGTTCTGCTTCTCGGATTATTTGCTCATCATACAGATTGAATAAGTATGGTGAAAGGATACAACCTGACGCACACCCTTCCTGACTTTAAACCATGCAGTATCTCCTTGCTCTGTTTGAATGACTGCCTCTTGGTCTATGCACAGGTTCATATGTGCGCAGTTAAGGGTTCTGGGATTCCCATTCTTCACAAAAACCAAAAAC